>NC_135300.1:73761-168679 GCF_051311805.1 Agelaius phoeniceus
TCAAATGTCCCCAATGTCCCCAAAGGATACGGGACGAGCAGGGGCCGCCCCAAACCCCAAATGTGACCCCAAATGTGACCCCAAATGACCCCAAAAGGAGCCCCATTCCCCAAAGGGAGCCCCAAATGACCCAAATTCTGACCCCAAACCCCAAATTGTGACCCCCAAATTGTGACCCCAAACCCCAAAAGGAGCCCCCAGACCCCAAAAGTGACCCCAAAATGTCCCCAAAAGGAGCCCCCAAATGCCCCCAAATGTCCCCAAATTCTGCCCCAAGAGATACGGGACGAGCAGGGGCCCCCCAAACCCCAAAAGGAGCCCCAAATGTGACCCCAAACCCCAAATTCTGTCCCCAAATGTCCCCAAATTCTGCCCCCAAAGGATATGGACGAGCAGGGCCCCCCGAACCCCAAAAGTGACCCCAAAAGTGACCCCAAAAAGGAGCCCCCAAACTCCGAATGGAGCCCTCAAACCCAAATTGTGACCCAAACCCCAAATGGAGGCCCCAAATGACCCAAAAGGAGCCCCCAAACCCCAAATGTGACCCCAAATGGAGGCCCCAAATTCTGACCCCAAATTGTGACCCCAAACCCCAAATTCTGCCCCAAATGTCCCCAAATGTCCCCAAATTCTGCCCCCAAAGGATACGGGACGAGCAGGGCCCCCCCAAACCCCAAAGGAGCCCCCAAATGACCCCAAAAGGAGCCCCCAAACCCCAAATTCTGACCCCAAACCCCAAATGTGACCCAAAAGGAGCCCCCAAACCCAAATTCTGCCCCCAAAATGTCCCCAAACGTCCCCAAATTGTGCCCCAAAGGATACGGGACGAGCAGGGCCCACCCAAAGTGACCCCCAAATGTCCCCAAATGTCCCCAAATGCCCCAAACCCAAATTCTGACCCCCAAATGTCCCCAAATGTCCCCAAATGTCCCCAAACGTCCCCAAATGTCCCCCAAAGGATACGGGACGAGCAGGGCCCCTCCCCCCAGGAGGTGCTGCAGCAGCCGGGCCCGGTTGGGCCCCCCCAGCCCCCCCTGGAGCAGCTCAGCCCTGCAGGCAGCAGAGCGCCGGCCAGGGAGGCCAAATGGGCGGCTGGGGACACGGGGAGAGCCCAGAATCAGCACAGAGCAGGCCCAAAATCACCCAAAAATAGCCCAAATATAGCCTAAATGTGTGATAAAATAATGCTGAAAATGTCCTAAAAATGGCCTGAAAATTATCCTGAAAATATCCTAAAAATATCCTAAAAATGGCCTGGAAATACCCCAAAACCAGCCCAAAAATATCCTAAAAATAGCCTGAAAATGGCCTGAAAATATCCTAAAAATATCCTGAAAATATCCCCAAAAATATCCTAAAAATGGCCTGAAAATGGCCTGAAAAAATCCTAAAAATATCCTAAAAATATCCTAAAAATGTCCTGAAAATATCCTAAAATAATGCTGAAAATGTCCTAAAAATATCCTGAAAATATCCTGAAAATATCCCCAAAAATATCCTAAAATTGCCTGAAAATATCCTGAAAATATCCTAAAAATGGCCTGAAAATGGCCTGAAAATATCCCGAAAATGGCCTGAAAATATCCTGAAAATATCCTAAAAATATCCTAAAAATATCCTAAAAATATCCTGAAAATATCCCCAAAAATATCCTGAAAATGGCCTGAAAATGGCCTAAAAATGGCCTGAAAATGGCCTGAAAATATCCTGAAAAATGGCCTGAAAAATGGCCTGAAAATATCCTGAAAAATGGCCTGAAAATATCCTGAAAAATGGCCTGAAAATGGCCTGATAATGTCCTAAAAATGGCCTGAAAATATCCTGAAAAATCCTAAAAATTCACCCAAAATCACCCCCAAATTCCCCAAAATTACACCAAAATCACCCCCGAAATACCCCAAAATTACCCCAAAATCATCCCCAAAAATACCCCAAAACTACCCCTAAAGCAACCCCAAAATACCCCCAAGATCACACCCAAAATACCCCCAAAATACCCAAAACCACCCCCAAAACCCCCCAAAATTACCCCAAAATCACCCCCAAAATACCCCAAAACTATCCCAAAACCATCCCAAAACTACCCAAAAGCACCCCCAAAATTACCCCAAAACCACCCCCAAAATACCCAAAAAAATCCTAAAAATCCACTCCAAAATCCCCCAAAAATATCCTAAAAATGGCCTGAAAATATCCTGAAAATATCCTGAAAATGGCCTGAAAATGGCCTGAAAATGGCCTGAAAATGGCCTGAAATGGCCTGAAAATGGCCTGAAAATGGCCTAAAAATGGCCTGAAAATGGCCTGAAAATATCCTGAAAATATCCTGAAAATATCCTAAAAATTCACTCCAAACCAGCCCCAAAATACCCAAAAATATCCTAAAAATGGCCTGAAAATATCCTAAAATATCCTGAAAAAATCCTAAAAATTCACTCCAAAACCAGCCCCAAAATACCCCCAAAATATCCTAAAAATATCCTAAAAATGGCCTGAAAATGGCCTGAAAATATCCTAAAAAATATCCTAAAAATGGCCTGAAAATACCCCAAAACCAGCCCAAAAATATCCTAAAAATAGCCTAAAAATGGCCTGAAAATGGCCTGAAAATATTCTGAAAATGGCCTGGAAATATCCTAAAAATATCCTGAAAATATCCCCAAAAATATCCTAAAAATGGCCTGAAAATATCCTAAAAATATCCTAAAATGACCTGAAAATATCCTAAATATATCATAAAATAATGCTGAAAATATCCTAAAAATGGCCTGAAAATATCCTGAAAATCCACTGCAAAACAAGCCCAAAAATATCCTAAAAATGGCCTGAAAATATCCTGAAAATATCCTAAAAAATATCCTAAAAATGGCCTGAAAATATTCTGAAAATATTCTGAAAATATCCTAAAAAATATCCTAAAAATGGCCTGAAAATGTCCTGAAAATGTCCTGAAAATATCCTAAAAATGGCCTGAAAGTATCCTGAAAAATGGCCTGAAAATGGCCTGAAATGGCCTGAAAATATCCTGAAAAATGGCCTGAAAATATCCTAAAATGGCCTGAAAATATCCTAAAAATGGCCTGAAAATATCCTGAAAATATCCTAAAAATTCACTGCAAAACAGCCACAAAATATCCTAAAAATGTCCTGAAAATGGCCTAAAAATATCCTGAAAATGGCCTGAAAATGGCCTGAAAATTATCCTGAAAAATGGCCTAAAATATCCTAAAAATGGCCTGAAAATATCCTGAAAATGGCCTGAAAATATCCTAAAATAATGCTAAAAATATCCTAAAAATATCTAAAAATATCATAAAATAATGCTGAAATATCCTGAAAATATCTAAAAATATTCTGAAATATCCTAAAAATGGCCTGAAAATGTCCTGAAAATGTCCTAAAAATGGCCTGAAAATGGCCTAAAAATGGCCTGAAAATACCCCAAAACCACCCAAAAATATCCTAAAAATATCCTGAAAATACCCCAAAATATCCTGAAAATATAATAAAAATCCACTCCAAAATCAGTCCAAAATACCCTGAACCTGCCCCAAAACACCCCAAAATCATCTCAAAAATACCCCAAAATAACCCAAAATCATCCCAAAATACCCCAAAACCACCCCACAATACCCCCAAAAAATCCTAAAAATCCACTCCAAAATCACCCCAAAACCACCCCCAAATACCCAAAACCACCCCCGAAATTACTCCAAAATACCACAAAAACCACCCCCAAAATACCCCAAAATACCCCAAAATCACCCCCAAATACCCCCAAAAACATCCTAAAATCCACTCCAAAATCACCCCAAAACCACCCCAAAATAACCCCAAAATCACCCCCAAAATACCCCAAAATTACCCCAAAATGACCCCAAAATATCCCAAATGACGCCAAAATCATCCCCAAAATTACCCCAAAACCACCCCCAAATCACCCCCAAAATACCCAAAAATATCCTAAAAATCCACTCCAAAACCACCCCCAAAATTACCCCAAAACCACCCCCAAAATTACCCCAAAATTACCCCAGAAAACACTCGCAAAATTACCCCAAAAGCCCCCAAATCCTCCCCAAATACCCCCTAAAATCCCCCCAAAACTCCCCAAATGCCCCCAAACCCCTCTAAATCCCCCTAAAATCCCTCAAAATCCCCCCTAAAATCCCCCCAAAAATGCCCTAAAATCCCCAAATCCCCCCAAAACTCCCCAAAATCAACCCAAATCTCCCCCAAACCACCCCAAATCCTCCCCAAAACCCCCCCTAAAATCCTCCCACAAAATCCCCCCAGGACCCCCCAAATCTCCCCTAAAATCCCCCCTAAAATGCCCCCAAATCCTCCCCAAAATCCCCCAAAATCATCCCAAATCCCCCCAAATTCCCCCTAAAATCCCCCCAAATCTCCCCAAACCCCCCCTCAAATCCCTCCAAACCCCCTCAAATCTCCCCTAAAATCCCCCCAAAATCCCTCAAAATCCCCCCTAAAATCCCCCCCAAAATGCCCCCAAATCCCCCCAGGACCCCCAAATCTCCCCAAACCTCCTCAAATCCTCCCCCAAACGCCCCCCCAAAACCCCCTCAAATCTCCCCTAAAATCCCCCCAAAAATGCCCAAAAATCCCCCAAAATCCCCCCAAATCTCCCCTAAAGTTCCCCCAAAATCCCTCAGGACCCCCCAAATCCTCCCCAAACCCCCCGCAAATCATCCCCAAACGCCCCCCAAAACCCCTCAAATCTCCCCTAAAATCCCCCCCAAAATGCCCTAAAATCCCCCAAAACCTCCCCAAAATCATCCCCAAACACCCCAAAATTCCCCCAAACACCCCAAAATCCCCCCAGGACCCCCAAATCCTCCCCAAACCCCCTGAAATCATCTCCCAAAACTCCCCTAGGACCCCTCCAAACCCCCTTAAAACCACCCCAAAACTCCCCCAAAATGCCCTAAAATCCTCCACCAAACCCCCCAAAAATGCCCTAAAATTCCCCCAAAATCCCCCCAAAACTCCCCAGGACCCCCCAAATCCTCCCCAAACATCCCCCAAAATCCCCTCAAAACCCCTCAGGACCCCCCAAATCCTCCCCAAATCCTCCCCAAACCCCCTCAAATCCCTTCAAACCCCCTCAAATCTCACCTGAAATCCCCTCAAAAATGCCCTAAAACCCCCTCAAAAATGCCCTAAAATCCCCCAAAATCCCCCCAAATCTCCCCCCTACATCCCCTAAAATGTCCCCAAACCCCCCAAAACCCCCCAAAAAGCCCCAAATCTCCCCTAAAATCCCCCCAAAATCCCTCAGGACTCCCCAAACCCCCTGCAAATCCTCCCCAAACCCCCTCAAATCTCCCCTAAAATCCCCCTAAAAATGCCCTAAAATCCCCCAAAATCCCCCCAAATCTCCCCCCTACATCCCCTAAAATGCCCCAAACCCCCCAAAACCCCCCAAAAAGCCCCAAAACCCCCCAAAATCACCCCAAAATCCCCCAAATCCTCCCCAAACGCCCCCCAAAACCCCCTCAAATCTCACCTAAAATCCCCTCAAAAATGCCCTAAAATCCCCCCAAAACTCCCCAAAACCATCCCCAAACCCCCCAAAAAGCCCCAAAAAGCCCCAAAACCCCCCAAAAAGCCCCAAAAATGCCCCAAATCACCTGAGAACATCTCCCCGTGCCGGGTGTAGCCCCTGGCCCGCGCTGCCTCCAGCAGAGCCCCCAGACCCAATTGGGGCCGGGGGGGTCCCAGCAGAGCCCCGGCCATGGCCAGAGCCACCAGGCCACACCTGCAGGGGGGGATTTTGGGGAATTTTGGGGGATTTTTGGGGTTTTTGGGGATTTGGGGGATTTTGGGGGGGATTTTGGGGGGTTTTGGGGGAGAATTTGGGGGATTTGGGGGGGAATTTGGGGGGGTTTGGGGGGTGGTTTGAGGGGTTTTGAAGGGGATTTGGGGAGGATTTGGGGGGGATTTTGGGGGGATTTTGGGAATTTTTGGGGTTTTTTGGGGATTTGGGGGGGATTTGAGGGTTTAGGGGGGGATTTTGGGGGGTTTTGGGGGGAATTTGGGGGGTTTGGGGGGGAAGTTGGGGGGTTTTGTGGGGGATTTTGGGGGATTTTTGGGGGGTGATTTTCAGGGGTTTTGAGGGGATTTGGGGGATTTTGGGGGGGATTTTTGGGGTTTTGGGGGGGTTTAGGGGAGGATATTGGGAGTTTTGGGGGGGAATTTGGGGGATTTTGGGGGGGATTTGGGGAGATTTTGGGGGGATTTTGGGGTTTTTTGGGGAGATTTGGGGGGGATTTTGGGGGGTTTATAGGGATGGGTTTGGGGGATTTGGGGGATTTTGGGGGGGATTTTGGGGTTTTGGGGGGGAATTTGGGGGATTTTGGGGGGATTTAGGGAGGATTTTTTGGGGTTTGGGGAGATTTGGTGGATTTGGGGGGGATTTTGAGGGGTTTTGAAGGGATTTGGGGGATTTTGGGGGGTTTTGGGGGGTGGTTTTGGGGGGGTTTGAGGGGATTTTGGGAGGATTTGGGGGGATTTTTGGGGTTTTTTGGGGATTTGGGGGATTTTGGGGGATTTGGGGGTTTTTTGGGGGGATTTTGGGGGATTTTTTGGGGGATTTGGGGGGATTTTGGGGATTTGGGGATATTTGGGGGGGATTTTGGGTGATTTTTTGGGGGATTTTGTGGGGATTTTGGGGGGATTTTTGGGGGGTGATTTTCAGGGGTTTTGAGGGGATTTGGGGGGATTTTGGGGGGATTTTGGGGGGAATTTTGGGGTTTTCGGGGGGATTTTGGGGGGTGATTTTGAGGGATTTTGAAGGGATTTGGGGAGGATTTTTTGGGGTTTTGGGAAGGATTTTGAGGGGATTTGGGGAGATTTTGGTGGTTTTGGGGGAATTTGTTGGGTTTTGGGGGAATTGTTTTGGGTTTGGGGCATTTGAGGGATTTTGGGGGATTTTTGGCGGGAATTGGGGGCATTTGGGGATTTTTGGGGGGTTTTGGGGAGGATTTTGGGGTTTTGGGGGCGTTTAGTGGGATTTAGAGGAGATTTTGAGGGACTTTATTGAGTTTGGGGTGATTTTGGGGGGTTTTGAGGTGGTTTTGGGGGGGTTTGAGGAGTTTTGGGGAGCTTGTGGGGGGATTTTGAGGCATTTGGGGCATTTTGGGGGCAGTTTTGGGGGATTTTGGGGCTCTTTGAGGGGGATTTTTGGCAGATTTTGGGGGATTTGGAGGTTGTTGCGGGGCTTTAGGGGATTTTGGAAAGGATTTTGGGGTTTTTAGGGCGATTTGGGTGGATTTTGAGGAGGATTTTGGGGTTTTTTTGGAACTCACTGGGGTCCGTTCTGGATCAGGGGCGGCACCGGGCGGTGGAACAGGAGCCACTTCCAGGGACCCTCGAGGCTTTTTGGGGAGGGGGATCCATGGGAGACTCCTCCCCAAAATCGCCCCAAATCACCCCCAAATACCCCCAAGACCCCTCCCCAAAACCCCTTCAAAGACCCCTCCCCAAAAACCTCCCAAATTCCTCCGAGACCCCTCCCCAAATCCAGCCTAAACCCCCTTAAGACCCTTCCAGGACCCCTCCCCAAAAGCCCCCCAAACCCTTCCCCAAAACGCCCCAAGACCCCTCCCCAAACCCCTTCCCAAGACCCCCAAAATCTCCTCAGGACCCCTCCCCAAATTCCTCCCCAAATCCCCCTCAGACCCCCCCCCCCAAAACTCCCTCAAACCCTTCCCAAAACCCCTCCCCAAAACCCACCGAGGACCCCTCCCCAAATTCCCCCAAAGCCTCCCCAGACCCCACCAAAACCCCCTCAAGTTCCCCCCAGACCCTCCCAAAGTCCCCCCGCCAAACCTCCTCAAGACCCCTCCCCAAATTCCCCTCACGACCCCTCCAGGACCCCTCACCTGTCCCGGCGCCTCCTCAGCAGCTCCCGGAGCCCCCCGTCCTCTCCCAGCGCCTCCCCCGCTCTCTCCAGCGCCTCCCGCAGGACCCGCCCGAGCCCGGGGCGGCTCCCGGGGGTCCCGGGGGTCTCTGAGGGGCTCCCGGGGGGCGGCGGGAGGGGAGGGGGCGGCGGGGGGGGAGGGGGCGCCCGCTCCATGCCCGGCCCCGGGGTCAGGGGGCACCGCTACGGGCTCGGCTCTGATTGGCTGGAGCGGTACGGGGAGGGCGGGAGTTGCTGAGGGGAGCCGCGCGTTGATTGGTTGGTTTGGTTTAGGGCGCGGTGATTGACAGATAAAGCGAAGGGGAGGCGGGAGTTGCTGAGGGGAGACGCGCGGTGATTGGTTGAATTGGCGGGGGTTCCTGACGGAAGACGTGTGGTGATTGGTTGGTGAAAGAAAAAAGAGGCGGGACTGGCTGAGGGGAGGCGCGCGGCGATTGGTTCGTTCACGGCGAGGGAGGAGGGAGTTGCTGATGGGAAACGCGCGTTGATTGGTTAGCTCTGCACGGGGGAGGCGGGCATTGCTGAGGGGACACGAGCGGGGATTGGTTGGTTTGGAAAAGGGAGAGGCGGGCATTGCTGAGGGGAGTCGCGCGGTGATTGGTTGATTTGGGGCGCGGCGCGCCGCTATTGGCTGGGAAAAGTCCGGGATTTTTAAGGGAATATTCCCGGTTTTTTGGGGAAAAATTCCGGGATTTTTTTGGAAAAATTCCCGTTTTTTAGAGGAGAAACATTTCTGGATTTTTTGACCCCAAATGACCCCAAATAACCCAAATATCCCTAAATAAACTCCAAAAATCCACAAAAATCCACAAACAATACCTAAAAAACGCTAATAACCTCAAGCAAATCCAAATAACCTCAAAAAACCCAAATTAAACCCAAATAACACCAAATGACTCCAAGTACACCTAAATAAACCGCAAATGCACCAATAAAAATCCAAATAACTCCAAAGAAACCCCAGATAATTCCATATAAACAAAAATACCAAAGCAAATTAACCCAAATAAGCCCAAATACTTCCAAATAACCCAAAAAAAACAAAAAAAACCAAAAGAACCCCAAACAAAGGAAATTTAAAACAAAAACAAAACACAAAAAACCAAATAACCTCAAAAAACACAAAATAAACATAAATAAACCAATTTAAAGCCAAGATTATCCCTAAAAAAATCGATAAATAGCCCCAAATAAATCCCAAATAATCCCTAAATAAACTCAAGTAACTCCAAGTAGACCTAAATAAACACCAAAGTAATCAAAACAAAACGCAAATAAACCCAAATAATTCTATATAACCCTAAATAAACCAAATTATACCCAAAAAAAAACAGATTAACCCCAAAAAACCCAAAAAAACAAAAAAAGCACCTTCAAATAAACCCCAAACAATCCCTAAATCAACCCAAAAAAACCCCAAGCAACCCCAGTTCCTCCCGTCCCCACCCCACAACAGATCCCGGCCAATCAGAACGTGCGGCAGTGATGACGATACAGTTGCTGGGCAGAAACTCAGAGCACTGGCCCCACTCAGCGATTTTCAGCCAATCAGCGCCCGGCTCGGCTCTGACTCATCAGTTGCCAGGAAGAGACCAAGGCCTCTCACTGCGCTAAATAACCAGAGACCGCGCGGGGTAATTCCAGCCAATCAGAGCGCTTCTCGCTGATGACTCATCAGTTGCTAGGAGAGAAATTTGGGGAGGGGGGGAAGGTGACCCTGGGGATGGGGTGGGGACCCCAAATTAATCCAAAACGGGGTCGGGACCCCAAAACGGAGCAGGAGGGGCCAAGAACCCCCAAAAAACAAACACGGGGAGGGGATGGGACCCCAAAATTCAGCTGGGAGTGGGATGGGACCCCCAACAGCATGAAGCCAATTTTGTTCCTGGAATATGTAAAGTAGTTTATGGATATGCAAAGAGATCTATGAATATGCAATAGGGTGATGTAATGGGAGACAAGGACCATCGAGCAAAGCGTTTTATGGCCACCAAGACCCCCCAGTTATTTTCGGGGCCGCCCCTTAATTAATCTGGTTTTAATTACCTCAGCCTGTTGAATGTTCACAGGCCCTTATGCAAATCCATAAAATAATTTGCATATTCCAGGAACGATTTTACACGGCCCCTCCTTGGGGGTGTCTCCCCATTTCAGGAGCCTCCGTTGAAATGGAAAATGTAAACACTCTCAATAATAATAATAATAATAATAATAATAATAATAATAATAATAATAATAATAATAATAATAATAATAATAATAATAATAATAATAAACAACTATAAAAATAATTGATTTTGAAATGAAGGGGCTCTCAGGCAAAGATATGGGAGTAGAAATAACAGTTCTTTATTAGGAAAAAATTAAAAATAAAAATGCAGGAATGCAAACAAACAAAAACAACAGGGACAGAGTCAGAATCCTCTGGGAATCCAGTGGGAAAAGGATTCCCTGGGATTCCCAAATCCTTTGGGAATCCATTTCTTACCCCACAAAGGGCAAAGGCAGGGCTGTGGGGTTTTTATAGGATATCCCAGGAGAGACTGGGAGCAACTGGGATCACACTGGGGGTGACTGGAATCGTGCTGGGATTGACTGGGAGCAACTGGAATGGAGCTGAAAGCAACTGGGAAGAGGTGGGAGTGACTGGGAACAAGCTGGAAGCAACTGGGATCAACTGGGAGAGACAGGGAAGCACTGGGATCATACTGGAGGCTACTGGGGTCATGCTGGCATGGACTGGGAGCAACTGGGATCACACTGGGGGCACTGGAATTGTACTGGGAGTGTCTGGGAGCAACTGGGATTAGGCTGCAAGGGACTGGGATCATACTGGGAGTGGCTACAACCATACTGGGATTAGAGTGGGTGTCCATGCTGGGAGCCAACTGGGGACAAAATTAGCGGAACTGGGAGAAAATTTGGGACAAGTGAACCACGCTGAGGTAACCAGGAGTGCCTGGCAATGACTGCCAGAATGTTCAGGGCAACTGGGATATACTGGGAGGGTCTCAGACCATATGAGTGTGGGACTGGAAGCAGACTGGGAGCGACTGGGAATGTGCTGGGGGAAACTGGGAAGACACTGGGGGCAAGTGGGAGTGACTGGGAACACGCTGGGAGAGACTGGGATCATACTGGGAGTGCCTAGGACTATGCTAGGGACAACTGGGAGAACTGGGAACACACTGGATGGAAGTGGGAGGAACTGGGAGCAACTGGAACCGTGTTGGGAGAAAATTCCATGATCATAGGGAAGGACTGGGAGGGACTGACCTTGTCTGGGAGTGATTGGGATCATGCAGGGAGGCAGGGGAAGGGACCAGGATTATACTGGGAGTGCACAGGCCCATACTGGGAGTGACCAGGCTCATACTGGGAGCAGCCACTGCTGGCACCGGGACCACGATGTCCCCACGAGGGCCCCCCAAAAAACCCCAAACCCAGGCACCCCCCGGGATATTTGGGCCGTGCTCCCCCTGCCCCAGGACCGGCAAAATGGGGGGCGATGCTCCCGGGGCTGTGGCATTTTCAGGGAGGGCCCGGGCCACGAGATTCTCCCTCTCCTCTTGTGCTGCGGCCGCTCGGCCTCTTCCTCCCTCCCTCCTCCTCCTCTCCCGTTCCTGAAGGTCGAACCGTGAGGGGAAAGGAGGCAGGAAAAGGGCGGGAACCGTGAGGGGAAAGGGGGCAAGGAAAGGACGGGAACCGTGAGGGGAAAGGGGGCGAGGAAAGTGCGGGAACCGTGAGGGGAAAGGGGGCGAAGAAAGGACGGGAACTGTGAGGGGAAAGGGGGCGAGGAAAGGGCGGGAACCGTGAGGGGAAAGGGGGCAGGGAAAGGGCAGAACCGTGAGGGGAAAGGGGGCAAGGAAAGGGTGGGAACCATGAGGGGAAAGGGGGCAGGGAAAGGACGGAACCGTGAGGGGAAAGGGGGCAAGGAAAGGGCAGAAACCGTGAGGGGAAAGGGGGCAAGGAAAGGACGGGAACCGTGAGGGGAAAGGGGGCAAGGAAAGGATGGGAACCGTGAGGGGAAAGGGGGCAGGGAAAGGACAGAACCGTGAGGGGAAAGGGGGCAAGGAAAGGACGGGAACCGTGAGGGGAAAGGATGCAGGCCAAGGGCGGGAACCGTGAGGGGAAAGGGGGCGAGGAAAGTGCGGGAACCGTGAGGGGAAAGGGGGCGAAGAAAGGACGGGAACTGTGAGAGGAAAGGGGGCGAGGAAAGGGCGGAACCGTGAGGGGAAAGGGGGCAAGGAAAGGGCAGAACCGTGAGGGGAAAGGGGGCGAGAAAAGGGCGGGAACCGTGAGGGGAAAGTGGGCGAAGAAAGGACGGGAACCATGAGGGGAAAGAGGGCGAGGAAAGGACGGGAACCGTGAGGGGAAAGGGGGCAGGGAAAGGACAGAACCGTGAGGGGAAAGGGGGCAGGGAAAGGGCGGGAACCGTGAGGGGAAAGGGGGCAGGGAAAGGACAGAACCGTGAGGGGAAAGGGGGCAAGGAAAGGGCGGAACCGTGAGGGGAAAGGGGGCAGGGAAAGGGCAGAACCGTGAGGGGAAAGGGGGCAAGGAAAGGGCGGGAACAGTGAGGGGAAAGGGGGCAGGGAAAGGACAGAACCGTGAGGGGAAAGGGGGCAGGGAAAGGGCGGGAACCATGAGGGGAAAGGGGGCGAGAAAAGGGCGGGAACCGTGAGGGGAAAGGGGGCAGGGAAAGGACAGAACCGTGAGGGGAAAGGGGGCGAGGAAAGGGCGGGAACCGTGAGGGGAAAGGGGGCAAAGAAAGGGCGGAACCGTGAGGGGAAAGGGGGCGAGAAAAGGGCGGGAACCGTGAGGGGAAAGGGGCGGGCTCAAGCCAAGGGCGGCAACCCTGAGGGGACACTCTGGGAGGCGGCACCCTGCAAACAGAACTGCAACGGACTGAACGTGAACGGGAAAGAAATCAGTAAGTCTGAGAGATTTATTTGCTATCAAATACATCCCACACACCCAGCCTCAAAAAATCCCCATCCCACCTCTCCAAAAAGGGATCACACTTGTGCCTGTCTCCTCCCAAACCCATCTAAGCCTGGTGGCTCTGGAAACGAGTGGGTTTGGCGTGGAATTGAGGTTTTCTGAGGTGGGGATGGTCTCTTTTGGGGTAATATTGAGCTGTTTTCAGTGGGATTAGGATCGTTTTGAGGTGACAGATCCATCCCTCTTGGCTTTTGGAGTGCAAAGAGATGGAGAAGAGAGAAACATTAAGGTGAAACCAAAAGGAAAACAAGCCACCTGTGTTCCTAACAAGGATCACAGGGACTGTGGCTCACCAGGGCTGTGCCCAAAGTGCCTCCTTCAGTGGGGGATGGAGCTGCAGCAGCGCACGAAGCTCTGCCCGTACTCGGGGCACTCGCAGGGCTTCCCTTACCGGTGCCTCCGTTGGTGTTTGGTTAAGCAAGAGCTGCTGGAGAAGCTCTTCCCACACTGGGGACACTCGTAGGGCCTCTCCCCGGTGTGGATGCGCCGGTGGATGACAAGGGTGCAGTTGCGCTTGAATCCCCTCCCGCAGTCAGGGCATTCGAAGGGCCTCTCCTCTTTGTGAATCCAATAGTGCTGGAAGAGATGGGAGCTGGTCTGAAAACTCTTCCTGCATTTATCACACTCGTAGGGCCTCTCCCCTGTGTGGATGCGCCGGTGGATGATGAGGGTGGAGTTCTGCCTGAATCCCTTCCCGCAGTCGGGGCATTGGAAGGGCCTCTCCTCTGTGTGACTCTGATAGTGCCGGAGGAGTTTGGAGCTGGTCTGAAACTTCTTCCCACACTTGGAACACTCGTAGGGCCTCTCCCCTGTGTGGATCCTCTGGTGCGTGATGAGGTTGAACCTCTGGCTGAAGCTCTGTCCACACTCCCCACACTCGAAGGGCTTCTCCCCTGTGTGGGTTTTCTGGTGCAAGGTAAGGCTGGAGCTGTAGCGGAAGCGTATCCCACACACAGAACACTCGTAGGGCCTCTCCCCACTGTGGATCCTCTGGTGGCTGATCAGGTCGCAGCTCCGAATGAAGCTCTGCTCACACTCCCCACATTTGTAGGGCTTCTCCCCACTGTGGATCTTCTGGTGCTTGATCAGGTGAGACCTCCAGCTGAAGCTTTTCCCACACTCCCCACACTCGTAGGGCCGTTCCCCAGTGTGGATCCTCTGGTGGTTGATCAGGTCGCAGCTCCGGCTGAAGCTCTTCCCACACTCCCCACACTTGGAGGGCCGTTCTCCAGTGTGGGACCTCTGGTGCCTGATCAGGTGGGAGCTGCAACTGAAGCTCTTCCCACACTCCACGCACATGTGGGGCTTCTCCCCAGTGTGGGTCATCTGGTGCCTGATCAGGTGGCAGTTCCACCTGAAGCTCTTCCCACACTCCACGCACGTGTGGGGCTTCTTCCCATCCTGGAACTGCTCATGGAGCACCAGCTCCGAGCTCTGGCTCCATGTCTGGCCACCTTCCGCTCTTTCCCCCTCACATCCCCGCCATCTGCATTCGCAGCCCCTCCTCGTGCTGCATGTCCGGGCCTTTTCCTCCCCGTTGGCTTCCTGCGCCGTGGAGCCGCTCAAAACGGCCTCTGCCACCAGGTTCTGCCGCGGGCATTTGTCCTCCCTGCTCTCCATGCTCAGCTCCTGCTCTGGGCGAGGAAGGACAAGGACGAGCATGGGATTTGCCTCCGTGCCACAAGCAAGGGCAACGAGATCCCCCCAGGGCGTCCCCGGCAGGACGGCACCGGCACCCCCCGATGTCCCCCCGAGGGGCCTTTTCCGCTCAGCCTTGGACTTCTTCATTCTCCAAACATCCCCCCAAAAAAAGCCAACTCAGGGATCCTCTGGGTTATCCGGGCCGGGCTCCCCCTCCTGCTCACCTGCTCGATAGGGAGGAAGGGGCGATGATCCCACAGGCGGGGGCTGCGAATTCAGGCAGAGCTCGGCCATTGAGCGCCTTCAGCTCAGCCTCGATCCGCCTTTGTCCCTCCCCTTCCTCTTCCTCCCGCTCCTCCTCTTCCATCCCCCCTCCTCCACCTCTGTCTTATCTCCACCTCCTTCTCCTCTTTCATCCCCTTCCCTTCCATCCCTTCTCCTCCTCCTACTCCTCCCTAACCCCCCCTCCTTCTCCTCCTTCCATCGCTGCTCTCCCTCCGCCTTCATCCCTCCTCTTCCATCTCCCCCGCCCCCGCCTCCTCTCCAATAACCGGCTGGAACCGTGAGGGGAAAGGGGGCGAAGAAAGGGCGGGAACAGTGAGGGCAAAGGGGGCGAGAAAAAGGCGGAACCGTGAGAGGAAAGGGGGCGAGAAAAAGGCGGAACCGTGAGGGGAAAGGGGGCGAGAAAAAGGCGGAACCGTGAGGGGAAAGTGGGCGAAGAAAGGACGGGAACCGTGAGGGGAAAGGGGGCGAGAAAAGGGCGGGAACCGTGAGGGGAAAGGGGGAGAGAAAAGGGCGGGAACCGTGAGGGGAAAGGGGGCGAGGAAAGGGCAGAACCGTGAGGGGAAAGGGGGCGAGAAAAGGGCAGAAACCATGAGGGGAAAGGATGCAGGCCAAGGGCGGGAACCGTGAGGGGAAAGGGGGCAGGGAAAGGGCGGAACCGTGAGGGGAAAGGGGGCAGGGAAAGGGCGGGAACCGTGAGGGGAAAGGGGGCAGGGAAAGGATGGGAAACGTGAGGGGAAAGGGGGCAAGGAAAGGATGGGAACCGTGAGGGGAAAGTGGGCGAAGAAAGGACGGGAACCGTGAGGGGAAAGGGGGCGAGGAAAGGGCGGGAACCGTGAGGGGAAAGGGGCGGGCTCAGGCCAAGGGCGGCAACCCTGAGGGGACACTCTGGGAGGCGGCACCCTGCAAACAGAACTGCAACGGACTGAACATGAACGGGAAAGAAATCAGTAAGTCTGAGAGTTTTATTTGCTATCAAATACATCCCACACACCCAGCCCCACACAATCCCCATCTCACAGCTCCGAAATGGGATCCCACTTCTGCCTGTCTTCCTTCCAAACCCATCTAAGCCTGGTGGCTGTGGAATTGAGTGAGTTGGGCGTGGAATTGAGTTTTTTCAGGTGGGTTTGAGCCCTTTTGGGGTAAGATTGAGCTGCTTTCACTGGGATTTGAGTGGTTTTGAGGTGACACGTGTATCGATATTGCCTTTTGGATTGCAAAGAGATTGAGAAGAGAAAAAAATTAAGGCCGAAGCAAAAGGAGAAGCAGCCAGGTGTGCTCCCAACATGGATCACGGGGACTGTGGCTCACCAGGGCTGTGCCCAAAGTGCCTCCTCCAGTGGGGGAGGGAGCTGGAGCAGCGCACGAAGCTCTTCCCGCACTCGGGGCACTCGCAGGGCTTCCCTTAGTGCTGCCTCCGTTGGTGTTGGGTCAAGTGAGAGCTGCAGGTGAAGCTCTTCCCACACTGGGGACACTCGTAGGGCCTCTCCCCGGTGTGGATGCGCCGGTGGATGATGAGGTGGGAGTTCTGCATGAATCCCTTGCCACAGTCGGGGCATTGGAAGGGCCTCTCCTCTGTGTGGATCCGATAGTGCAGGAGGAGATGGGAGCTGCTGGTAAAGCCCTTCCCACACACGGAACACTCGTAGGGCCTCTCCCCAGTGTGGATCATGTGGTGCCTGACCAGGGTGGAATGGTGGCTGAAGCTCTTCCCGCACTGCCCGCACTTGTAGGGTCTCTCCCCGGTGTGGATGTTCTGGTGCTGGATCAGGCTGGAGCTGCGGCTGAAGCTCTTCCCACACTGCCCACACTCGTAGGGCCTCTCCCCATTGTGGATCATCTGGTGGCTGAGCAGGTGGGAGCTCCTTCTGAAGCTCTTCCCACACTCCCCACACTCGTGGGGTCTCTCCGTGGAGTGGATGTGTTGATGCTGGACCAGGGTGGAGTTGTCCCTGAACCCCTTCCCGCACTCGGGGCATTGGAAGGGCCTCTCCTCCGTGTGAATCCGATAGTGCAGGAGGAGATAGGAGCTGGTCTTAAAGCCCTTCCCGCACTCGGAACACTCGTAGGGCCTCTCCCCTGTGTGGATCTTCAGGTGCACGATCAGGGCAGAATTGTGGCTGAACCTCCTTCCACACTCCCCACACTCGTAGGGCTTCTCCCCAGTGTGGGTCCTCTGGTGCTCGATCAGGCTGGAGCTCCTGCTGAAGCTCTTCCCACACTCCCCACACTCGTAGGGCCTCTCCCCGGTGTGGATCCTCTGGTGCCTGACCAGGTGCGAGCGCCGTCTGAAGCTCATCCCACACTGCCCACACTCGTAGGGCCGTTCCCCAGTGTGGATCACCTGGTGCAGGACCAGGCTGGAGCTCCACCTGAAGCTCTTCCCACACTCCACGCACGTGTGGGGCTTCTCCCCATCCTGGAGCTGCTCATGGAGCACCAGCTCCGAGCTCTTCCTCCATCTCCAGCCACCTTCCGCTCTTTCCCCCTCACATCCCCGCCATCTGCGTTTGCAGCCCCTCCTCGTGCGGCATCTCCGGGCCTTTTCCTCCCCGTTGGCTTCCTGCGCCGTGGAGCCGCTCAAAACGGCCTCTGCCACCAGGTTCTGCCGCGGGCATTTGTCCTCCCTGCTCTCCATGCTCAGCTCCTGCTCTGGGCGAGGAAGGACAAGGACGAGCATGGGATTTGCCTCCGTGCCACAGGCAAGGGCAACGAGATCCCCCCAGGGCCGTGCTGGGCTGGGAGATGGAGCAGCACAGAGGGGAAAGGGGCACTGACTTCCTCCTCACCTGCCTCAGTGTCCCTGGGGCATCTTCCTCTTCCTCACAGGCTGCCAAGGGTTGGCAATGGGGAATCCTGGTTTGGGGAAAACAAGGGATGAGCACGTTGAGCTTGAAGTCCATCTCTACAAGTCACTTCCCACCTGGGCTCCAGAAACACCTCCCAAACACCAAAATTCAGCCATGAAAAAGCCTCCCAGGGGTTCCCCATTCCCTGGTCCCTCCCCTCTGGTGTTCGGGGGTTCCCCCCTGTCCCAGCTGCTTGCATTGGGGGTCCCCCTTCTCCTGGGTGCCCGCCCTGTCCAGGCTGCTGGCAGTGCCAGTAATGCCAAAAGCTCCCCCCTCTTGGCTCTCCCCATTTCGGGATGCCGGGGCTGTTTGAGCTCCCGGGCTCCCTTCTCCCCTCATTCTCTGCTCTGGGCTGCAGCGGCTCCAAGGAGTCCCCCCTGCCCCTCTCCAGGCTCTTGAGGCTCCCGCCAATGGCGGCGCTCCCCCCTCTCTGGGCTCCCCACTTTGGCCTCCTGGGGCACACAGGGCTCTGCTCCTCCAGGCTGCCTCTGCCGGCAGCCGCCACCGCCACCCCCCGATGTCCCCCTGAGGGGCCTTTTCCGCTCAGCCTTGGACTTCTTCATTCTCCAAACATCCCCCCAAAAACCCAACCCAGGGACCCCCCGGGATATCCGGGCCGGGCTCCCCCTCGCCGCTCACCGGAGCCATGGGGGGGGCGATGATCCCACAGGTGGGGGCTGCGAATTCAGGCAGGGCTGCAGGGAATGGCTCCGTCCGCTCGGCCTCGATCCGCCTTTGTCCCTCCTCTTCCTCTTCCTCTTCCTCCCGCTCCTCCTCTTCCATCCCCTCTCTTCCTTCTCCTCCTACCCAACCGCTCCTCCTCCTCCCTGACCCTCCCTCCTTCTCCTCCTTCATCCCTCCTCTTTTACCCTTCCTCCTCCTCCTCCTCTTCCATCCCTCCTCCTCCTCCTCCCTGCCTCCTCCCCCTCCTCTCTCTCCCCACGGCTTCTCCTCCTTTCTCCCTCCCTTTCCCTCCCTCCCTCCTCCTCCTCCCTGACCCTCCCTCCTTCTCCTCCTTCATCCCTCCCCTTTTACCCCTCCTCCTCCTCCTCCTGCTCCTCCCTAACCCCACCTCCTCCTCTTTTTTTCCAGCCCTTCTCGATCTCCGTTATCCCTCCTCCTCTTCCATCCCTGTTTTTCCAGTCCCGGTCCATGCGATCCCAGTTTGGTGGGATCCCAGTCCATAGAATCTCAGACCAGTTTATCCCAGTGTGTATGGCCCGCATCCATATGGTCCCAGTCTGTAGGATCCCAGTCCAGGTTATTCCAGTCTGTAGGATCCCATTCCAGTTTGTCCCAGTCCAGTTTATCCCAGTCCAGGCTATCCCAGTCCAGTTTATCCCAGTCCAGTTTATCCCATTCCATAGGATCCCAGTCCAGTTTATCCCAGTCCAGTTTATCCCATTCCATAGGATCCCAGTTCCCATTTGGTCCCAGTCCAGTTTATCCCAGTCCATTGGATCCCAGTCTGGGCTATCCCAGTCCAGTTTATTCCATTCCATAGGATTCCGGTCCCTATTTGATCCCAGTCCAGTTTATCCCAGTCCATAGGATCCCAGTTCCTATTTGGTCCCAGTCCAGTTTATCCCAGTCCAGGCTATCCCAGTCCATAGGATCCCAGTTCCTATTTGGTCCCAGTCCAGTTTATCCCAGTCCAGTCTATCCCAGTTTAGGTTATCCCAGTCCATAGGATCCCAGTCCAGTTTATCCCAGTCCATAGGATCCCAGTCCAGGCTATCCCAGTCCAGTTTATCCCAGTCCAGTTTATCCCAGTTTAGGTTATCCCAGTCCATAGGATCCCAGTCCAGTTTATCCCAGTCCATAGGATCCCAGTCCAGGCTATCCCAGTCCAGTTTATCCCAGTCCAGTTTATCCCAGTCCATAGGATCCCAGTTCCCATTTGGTCCCAGTCCAGTTTATCCCAGTCCATTGGATCCCAGTCTGGGCTATCCCAGTCCAGTTTATCCCATTCCATAGGATCCCAGTCCCTATTTGATCCCAGTCCAGTTTATCCCAGTCCATAGGATCCCAGTTCCTATTTGGTCCCAGTCCAGTTTATCCCAGTCCAGTTTGTCCCAGTTTAGGTTATCCCATTCCATGGGACCCCAGTCCAGTTTATCCCAGTCCAGTTTATTCCATTCCATAGGATTCCGGTCCCTATTTGGTCCCAGTCCAGTTTATCCCAGTCCACAGGATCCCAGTTCCATATAATCCCAGTCCATAGGATCCCAGTCCAGTTTATCCCAGTCCAGTTTATCCCATTCCATAGGATCCCAGTTCCATATAATCCCAGTCCATAGGATCCCAGTCCAGTTTATCCCAGTCCAGTTTGTCCCAGTCCAGTTTATCCCAGTCCGTATGATCCCAGTCCCTATTTGGTCCCAGTCCAGTTTATCCCAGTCCATAGGATCCCAGTCCAGGCTATCCCAGTCCAGTCTATCCCATTCCATAGGATCCCAGTTCCTATTTGATCCCAGTCCAGTTTATCCCAGTCCATAGGATCCCAGTTCCTATTTGATCCCAATCCAGTTTATCCCAGTCCAGTTTATCCCATTCCATAGGATCCCAGTTCCTATTTGATCCCAATCCAGTTTATCCCAGTCCAGTTTGTCCCAGTCCAGTTTATCCCAGTCCACAGGATCCCAGTTCCTATTTGATCCCAGTCCAGTTTATCCCAGTCCAGTTTATCCCATTCCATAGGATCCCAGTTCCTATTTGATCCCAATCCAGTTTATCCCAGTCCAGTTTGTCCCAGTCCAGTTTATCCCAGTCCACAGGATCCCAGTTCCATATAATCCCAGTCCACAGGATCCCAGTCTGGGCTATCCCAGTCCAGTTTATCCCAGTCCATAGGATCCCAGTCCAGTTTATCCCAGTCCAGTTTATCCCAGTCCATAGGATCCCAGTCCCTATTTGGTCCCAGTCCAGTTTATCCCAGTCCATAGGATCCCAGTCCCTATTTGGTCCCAGTCCAGTTTATCCCAGTCCAGTTTATCCCATTCCAGTTTATTCCTTTCCATAGGATCCCAGTCCCTATTTGATCCCAGTCCAGTTTATCCCAGTCCAGTTTATCCCAGTCCAGTTTATCCCAGTCCACAGGATCCCAGTTCCTATTTGGTCCCAGTCCAGTTTATCCCAGTCCAGTTTATCCCATTCCATAGGATCCCAGTTCCTATTTGGTCCCAGTCCAGTTTATCCCTGTCCAGTTTATCCCAGTCCAGCCTGTCCCAGTCTCTCAGGCATCGTGAGGAAACTGGGATAACTGGGGAGCACAGGATAACGGGGGGTAGGGGGGGAAACTGGGATAATGGGGGGGAAACTGGGATAACGGGAAAAATGGGATAACGGGAAAAATGGGATAAGGGGAAAACTGGGATAATGGGGGGGAAACTGGGATAATGGGGGAACTGGGATAATGGGGGGGAAACTGGGATAACGGGAAAAATGGGATAATGGGAAAACTGGGATAATGGGGGAACTGGGATAATGGGGGGGAAACTGGGATAATGGGGAACTGGGATAATGGGGAACTGGGATAATGGGGGGGAACTGGGATAATGGGGGGAAAAATGGGATAATGGGAAAACTGGGATAAGGGGAAAAATGGGATAACGGGAAAAATGGGATAATGGGGAACTGGGATAATGGGGGGGAAACTGGGATAATGGGGAGCTGGGAAAACGGGGATGCTGGGATAACTGGGGAAACTGGGATCGTGGGGAACTGGGATAACAGGAAAACTTGGAATGTCAGAATAATGGGAATTCTGGGCTAACAGGAATACCTGAACAAAATGGGAATTTTGGGATAATGGGGACACAAACTGGGATCGTGGGAATTCTGGGATAACAGGAACAGCAGAATTATGGGAATTTTGGGATAACAGAAAATCCGGGATAATGGGAGTTCTGGGGTCAAGGGGAAATTTGGGATAACGGGGAAATTTGGGATAATGGGAATTTTGGGATGAAGGGGAAATTTGGGATAATGGGAATTTTGGGATAACGGTGACAAAAACTGGGATAAAAGAAATTCCAGAATAATGGGAATTTTTGGATAATGGAAATTCCAGGATAACAGAAATTCCAGGATAAGGGAAACTTTGGGATAATGGGAATTTAGGGACAATGGGGAAATTTGGGATAACAGAAATTCCAGAATTATGGGAATTTTTGGATAATGAGGAAATTTGGGATAACAGGGAAGTTTGGGATAATGGAAATTCTGGGAAGAAGGGGAAATTTGAGATAATGGGAATTTTGGGATAACAGAAATTCCAGAAGGATGGGAATTTTGGGATAACGGGAATTCCAGGATAACGGGAATTCTGGGATCAAGGGGAATGTTGGGATAACGGGAATGTTGGGATAACGGGAATTTTGGGATAACAGGGAAATTTGGGATAATGGGAATTTTAGGATAACGGGAATTCTGGGATAACAGAAATTCCAGGATAATGGGAAATCTGGGATCAAGGGGAAATTTGGGATAACGGGGAAATTTGGGATAATGGGATCAAGGGGAAATTGGAGATAAGGGAGAAATTCCATCCCGCTTTGGGAATTTTTGGGGAATTTTTTTTTGGAATTTTTTTTTTTTGAATTTTGGGGGATTTTTGGGGAATTTTTTTTGATTTTTTTTAATTTTTGGGAAATTTTGGGGATTTTTGGGGATTTTTTTGGGATTTTTGGGGGATTTTTTGGGAAATTTTTGGAGATTTTTTTGGGAATTTTTTGGGAATTTTGGGGGATTTTTTTATTTTTTGGGGAATTTTTGGGGGGATTTTTTGGGAAATTTTTGGAGATTTTTTGGGGAATTTTTGGGGAATTTTTTGGGGATTTTTTTGGAATTTTTAGGGATTTTTGGGGGGATTTTGGGGGATTTTTTGGGGAATTTTTTTGAGATTTTTTTTATTTTTTTGGGAATTTTTGGGGGGATTTTTTGGGAAATTTTTGGAGATTTTTTGGGGAATTTTTGGGGAATTTTTTGGGGATTTTTTGGGAATTTTTGGGGATTTTTTTTAATTTTTGGGGAATTTTTTGGGGATTTTTTGGGGATTTTTGGGGATTTTTTTGGATTTTTTGGGGAATTTTTGGAGATTTTGGGGGGAATTTTTGGGGGATTTTTTTGGAATTTTTGGAGATTTTTTTGGGAAATTTTTGGAGATTTTTTTGGGAATTTTTTGGGGAATTTTTTGGGGGATTTTTTTGGAATTTTTGGGGGATTTTTTGGGGAATTTTTTTAGGGAATGTTTCGGGGGGAGAATTTTTTTGGGGGGTGGGGGAGGGGCGTGTCCCGCTGCTGGGGTGGGGGTGGGGGGGGGAGGGGCGCGGGGTGGGGGGAGGGGCGCGGGCGCTGTCGCGCGCTCGGGGCGGGAGCGGCGGCGGCGGCGGCGGCAGCGACCCCTCCCCCACCCCCCCTCCCCCACCCCCCCCAAAAAAATCGGGAACCGGGACCCCCCCCCCAGCCCCACCCCCACCCCGGGACCCCTCCCCCCATCCCCGCATTCCCAGAATTCCCGAAATTCCCAGAATTCCCAGAATTCCCGGCCCTGCCCGGCCCCCGGCAGGTGACGGGGATGGGGATGAGGGGATTTGGGGGGGGGGGGGGTCCTGGGGGGGATTTTGGGGATTTTTGGGGCGGATTTGGGGGGTCCGGGATGGGGAGGGTGGGGGATGGGGAGGGGGGGTCTCTCAAGGTCACGGACGGGAGGGGCCGGGCCTGGGGGGGGGGGAGGGGGATTTTGGGGATTTTGGGGATTTTTGGGGGATTTGGGGGGGATTTTGGGGGATTTTTAGGGGATTTGGGGATGGATTTGGGGATGGATTTTAGGGGAATTTTCGAGGATTTAGGGGGGGATTTTGGGAAATTTGGAGGGAATTTTAGGGGATTTTTGGGGGAATTTTCAGAGATTTGGGAGGAATTTTAGGAGGTTTGGGGGGAATTTGAGGGGTTTGGGGGAAATTTGAGAGGTTTTGGGGGAGGGTTTGGGGGTCTTGGGTTTTTCTGGGGGGCTTCGGGGGTCTCGAGGGGGTTTTAGGGGGGCTATGAAGGGATTTGGGGGAATTGGGGGATTTTGGGGGGGTCCTGGTGGGATTTTGGGGCTCTTTAGGGTTTTTCCGGGGGATTTTGGGGGGATTTAGGGGGTCCTTGGGGGTCTTGAAGGTCTGGGAGGATTTTGGGGTCTTGGGGGATTTTTGGGGCGGTTCTTGGGGTGTCCAGGGTGGTTTTGGGGGCATTTTAGGGGGGTTTTAGGAGGGGGTCCTGGGGATTCTCAGAGGATTTTGGGGGGGTCCTGAATGGATTTTGGGATCTCAGAGAATTTTGGGGAGGGGTCTCATTCAATTTTGGGGTCTCAGGAGGGATTTTGGGGGTCTCTGAGATGGTCCTGAGTGGATTTTGGGATCTCAGAGAATTTTGGGGAGGGGTCTCACTGAATTTTGGAATTTTGGGGGTTTTGGGGGGGATACTGAATGGATTTTGGGGGTCTCATTGAATTTTGGGGAGGGGTCTCATTGAATTTTGGGGGTCTCAGGGGGGATTTTGGGGGTCTCTGGGTTGATCCTGAATGGATTTTGGGGTCTCATTGAATTTTGGGGGTCTTGGGGGAGATCCTGAATGGATTTTGGGGTCTCATTGAATTTTGGGGAGGGGTCTCATTGAATTTTGGGGTTCTCAGCCCCCCCTAAACCAACTCAGGGGTCAAAAACCTGAACCCCCCCCCCCCCCAAAATCTCTTCCAGGCCCCACCCCCCGAGCTCGTTGTGGGACCCCTCCCCAATTTTGGGGACCCCTCCCCAATTTTGGGGACCCCTCCCCCCCATGGCGGCCGAGCTGGACAATGTGGAGGCCGCCCCTCCCCCCAACAACAACAACGGCCCCTGGGACCCCCCCCAGGACCCCCGAGCCTGGGGGGACCCCAAAATCTTCGAGTGCTCCCGGATCAAGGCCTTGGCTGGTGAGTGAAGACCAAAAAAAACCCCAAAAAATCAAAATATTCCCCCAAAAATTCCCAGATTCACCCCTCGAAAAAAAACCCCAAAAGCCTTGGATCACCCCCAAAAAATCAAAATATTCCCCCAAAAATTCCCAGATTCACCTGTGAAAAAAAAAAACCCAAAAGCCTTGGATCGCCCCCAAAAAATCAAAATATTCCCCCGAAAATTCCCAGATTCACCCCTCGAAAAAAAACCCCAATAGCCTTGGATCGCCCCCAAAAAATCAAAATATTCCCCCAAAAATTCCCAGATTCACCCATGAAAAAAAAACCCCCAAAAGCCTCGGATCGCCCCCAAAAAATCAAAATATTCCCCCAAAAATTCCCAGATTCACCCGTGGAAAAAAAAACCCAAAAGCCTCGGATCGCTCCCAAAAAATCAAAATATTCCCCCAAAAATTCCCAGATTCACCCATGAAAAAAAAAACCCCAAAAGCATTGGATCGCCCCCAAAAAATCAAAATATTCCCCCGAAAATTCCTAGATTCACCCCTCAAAAAAAAAAAACCCCAAAAGCCTCGGATCGACCCCAAAAAATCAAAATATTCCCCCAAAAATTCCCAGATTCACCCCTCAAAAAACAAAAAAAACCCAAAAGCCTCGGATCGCCCCCAAAAAATCAAAATATTCCCCCAAAAATTCCCAGGTTCAGCCGTGAAAAAAAAAACCCAAAAGCCTCGGATTGCCCCCAAAAAATCAAAATATTCCCCCAAAAATTCCCAGGTTCAGCCGTGAAAAAAAAACCCTAAAAGCCTCGGATCGCCCCCAAAAAATCAAAATATTCCCCCAAAAATTCCCAGATTCACCCCTCAAAAAAAAAAACCCTAAAAGGCTCGGATCGCCCCCAAAAAATCAAAATATTCCCCCAAAAATTCCCAGATTCACCCCTCGAAAAAAAAACCCCAAAAGCCTCGGATCGCCCCCAAAAAATCAAAATATTCCCCCAAAAATTCCCAGATTCACCCCTCAAAAAAAAAAACCCAAAAAGCCTCGGATCGCCCCCAAAAAATCAAAATATTCCCCCAAAAATTCCCAGATTCATGCTTCGAAAAAAAACCCCAAAAGCCTTGGATGGCCCCCAAAAAATCAAAATATTCCCCCAAAAATTCCCAGATTCACCCCTCGGAAAAAAAACCCCCAAAAGCCTCGGATCGCCCCCAAAAAATCAAAATATTCCCCCAAAAATTCCCAGATTCACCCGTGGAAAAAAAAACCCAAAAGCCTCGGATCGCCCCCAAAAAATCAAAATATTCCCCCAAAAATTCCCAGATTCACCCCTCAAAAAAAAAACCCCAAAAGCCTCGGATCGCCCCCAAAAAATCAAAATATTCCCCCAAAAATTCCCAGATTCATGCTTCGAAAAAAAACCCAAAAGCCTCGGATCGCCCCCAAAAAATCAAAATATTCCCCCAAAAATTCCCAGATTCACCCCTCAAAAAAAAAACCCAAAAGCCTTGGATCGCCCCCAAAAAATCAAAATATTCCCCCAAAAATTCCCAGATTCACCCCTTGAAAAAAAAAAACCCAAAAGCCTTGGATCGCCCCCAAAAAATCAAAATATTCCCCCAAAAATTCCCAGATTCACCCATGAAAAAAAAAACCCCAAAAGCCTCGGATCGTCCCCAAAAAATCAAAATATTCCCCCAAAAATTCCCAGATTCACCCGTGAAAAAAAAACCCCAAAAGCCTTGGATTGCCCCCAAAAAATCAAAATATTCCCCCAAAAATTCCCAGATTCACCCATGAAAAAAAAACCCCAATAGCCTCGGATCGCTCCCAAAAAATCAAAATATTCCCCCAAAAATTCCCAGATTCACCCCTCGAAAAAAAAACCCCAAAAGCCTCGGATCGCTCCCAAAAAATCAAAATATTCCCCCAAAAATTCCCAGATTCACCCCTCGAAAAAAAAAAACCCAAAAGCCTTGGATCGCCCCCAAAAAATCAAAATATTCCCCCAAAAATTCCCAGATTCACCCCTCGGAAAAAAACCCCAAAAGCCTCGGATCGCTCCCAAAAAATCAAAATATTCCCCCAAAAATTCCCAGATTCACCCGTGAAAAAAAAAACCCTAAAAGCCTTGGATTGCCCCCAAAAAAATCAAAATATTCCCCCGAAAATTCCCAGATTCACCCCTCAAAAAAAAAAAAACCCCAAAAGCCTTGGATCGCCCCCAAAAAATCAAAATATTCCCCCAAAAATTCCCAGATTCACCCCTCGGAAAAAAAAACCCCAAAAGCCTCGGATCGCCCCCAAAAAATCAAAATATTCCCCCAAAAATTCCCAGATTCACCCATGAAAAAAAAACCCCAAAAGCCTTGGATCACCCCCAAAAAATCAAAATATTCCCCCAAAAATTCCCAGATTCACCCCTCAAAAAAAAAAAAACCCAAAAGCCTCGGATTGCCCCCAAAAAATCAAAATATTCCCCCAAAAATTCCCAGATTCACCCGTGAAAAAAAAAAACCCAAAAGCCTCGGATCACCCCCAAAAAATCAAAATATTCCCCCAAAAATTCCCAGATTCACCCCTCAAAAAAAAACCCCAAAAGCATTGGATCGCCCCAAAAAATCAAAATATTCCCCCGAAAATTCCCAGATTCACCCCTCAAAAAAAAAAAAAAACCAAAAGCCTTGGATCGCCCCCAAAAAATCAAAATATTCCCCCAAAAATTCCCAGATTCACCCGTGAAAAAAAAACCCCAAAAGCCTTGGATCGCCCCCAAAAAATCAAAATATTCCCCCAAAAATTCCCAGATTCACCCCTCAAAAAAAAAAACAACCCAAAAGCCTCGGATCGCCCCCAAAAAATCAAAATATTCCCCCAAAAATTCCCAGATTCACCAGTGAAAAAAAAACCCCAAAAGCCTTGGATCGCCCCCAAAAAATCAAAATATTCCCCCAAAAATTCCCAGATTCACCCCTCAAAAAAAAAACCAAAAGCCTCGGATCGCCCCCAAAAAATCAAAATATTCCCCCGAAAATTCCCAGATTCACCCGTGAAACAAAAACCCCAAAAGCCTCAGATTGCCCCCAAAAAATCAAAATATTCCCCTGAAAATTCCCAGATTCACCCCTCGAAAAAAAAGAAACCCCAAAAGCCTTGGATCGCCCCCAAAAAATCAAAATATTCCCCCAAAAATTCCCAGATTCACCCATGAAAAAAAAAACCCCGAAAGCCTCGGATCGCCCCCAAAAAATCAAAATATTCCCCCAAAAATTCCCAGATTCACCCCTCAAAAAAAACCCCAAAAGCCTCAGATCACCCCAAAAAATCAAAATATTCCCCCAAAAATTCCCAGATTCACCCCTCGGAAAAGAAACCCCAAAAGCCTTGGATCGCCCCCAAAAAATCAAAATATTCCCCTGAAAATTCCCAGATTCCCCCCTCGAAAAAAAAGAAACCCCAAAAGCCTTGGATCGCCCCCAAAAAATCAAAATATTCCCCCAAAAATTCCCAGATTCACCCATGAAAAAAAAAACCCCGAAAGCCTCGGATTGCCCCCAAAAAATCAAAATATTCCCCCAAAAATTCCCAGATTCACCCCTCGAAAAAAAAAACCCAAAAGCCTTGGATCGCCCCCAAAAAATCAAAATATTCCCCCAAAAATTCCCAGATTCACCCCTCGAAAAAAAACCCCAAAAGCATTGGATCGCCCCAAAAAATCAAAATATTCCCCCGAAAATTCCCAGATTCACCCCTCAAAAAAAAAAAAAACCCCAAAAGCATCGGATCGCCCCCAAAAAATCAAAATATTCCCCCAAAAATTCCCAGATTCACCCATGAAAAAAAAAACCCCAAAAGCATTGGATCGCCCCCAAAAAATCAAAATATTCCCCCAAAAATTCCCAGATTCACCCCTCGGAAAAAAAAACCCAAAAGCCTCGGATCATCCCCAAAAAATCAAAATATTCCCCCAAAAATTCCCAGATTCACCCCTCGGAAAAAAAAAACCCAAAAGCCTCGGATCGCCCCCAAAAAATCAAAATATTCCCCCAAAAATTCCCAGATTCACCCCTCAAAAAAAAAAAAACCCCAAAAGCCTCGGATCGCCCCCAAAAAATCAAAATATTCCCCCGAAAATTCCCAGATTCACCCCTCAAAAAAAAACCCCAAAAGCCTCGGATCACCCCCAAAAAATCAAAATATTCCCCCGAAAATTCCCAGATTCACCCGTGAAAAAAAAACCCCAAAAGCCTCGGATCGCCCCCAAAAAATCAAAATATTCCCCCAAAAATTTGGGTGGTTTTGGGGTGATCTCAGTGCCCCCCAGATGATCAGGACCCATTGCAGAAGAAGACCTTGACCAAGGGGGTGAACACCCACCTGGAGGCTCCTGAGTCCCATGGGGATCTCAGGCTGGATTTGGGGTGGATTTGGGATCTCAGGCTGGATTTGGGGTGGTTTTGGGGTGGTTTTGAGGTGGATTTTGGGTGGATTTGGGGTGACCTCCATGCCCCCCCGGACAAGCAGGACATGGTGCAGAAGAAGACCTTGACCAAGGGGGTGAACGCCCACCTGGAGGCTCCTGAGTCCCATGGGGATCTCAGGGTGGATTTGGGGTGGATTTGGGATCTCAGGGTGGTTTTGGGATCTCAGGGTGGTTTTGGGGTGGATTTGGGGTAGATTTTGGGTGAATTTGGGTGGATTTGGGGTGACCTCGGTGCCCCCCAGACGAGCGGGACGCGGTGCAGAAGAAGACCTTCACCAAGTGGGTGAACGCCCACCTGGCGCGCGCCGCCTGCCGCGTCGGGGACCTGTACTCGGACCTGCGCGACGGCTTCGTGCTGACGCGGCTGCTCGAGGTGCTCTCCGGGGAGACCCTGGTGAGGAGACCCACGCGGCGCCTTCGTCGTCATCGTCGTCATCGTCATTGTCGTCTTCTGCCGTCGGCGTTGCCGTCATCATCATCATCGTTGTCATCATTCTCTGTCACCTTCATCATCGTCATTGTCATCGTCATCGTTGTCATTGTCATCTTCTGCCGTCGGCGTTGCCGTCATCATCATCATCGTCGTCATTCTCTATCACCTTCATCATCATTGTCATTGTCGTCTTCTGCTGTCAGCGTTGACGTCATCATCATCATCATCATTCTCTATCACCTTTGTCATCATCGTTGTCATCGTCATCATCATCATTGTCATCTTCTGCTGTCAGCATTGCCATGAGTGGTGGCATCATCATCATCATTGTCATCATCATCGTCATTGTCATCCCCTACTGTTATCATTGCCATGAGTGGCATCATCATCATCATCATCGTCATCATCATCATCGTCGTCATTGTCATCTTCTGCTGTCAGCGTTGCCGTCATCATCATCATCATCATCATCATCATCATCATCATCATCATCATTCTCTATCACCATCATCATCATCGTCATCATCATCGTCATCATTGTCATCCCCTACTGTTATCATTGCCATGAGTGGCATCATCATCATCATCGTCGTCGTCATCATTATCATCGTTCTCTATCACCTTCATCATCATCGTCATTGCCATCATCATCATCGTCATCATCCTCTACTGTCATCGTTGCCATGAGTGGTGGCATCATCATCATCATCATCATCGTCATTTTGTCATGATTGTCATCATCATCGTGATGAGTGGCATCGTCATCAACAGCACGAGTGGCATCCTCGCTGTCATCATCATCATCATCATCATTCTCCTCTACTATCATCATCATCTTCATCATCATCTCCATGAGTGTCATCATGAGCATCGTTATCATCATCACCACCAGCATTGGCATCATCATCATCATCATCATCATCATTTCCATGGCCATCATTATGAGGATCATTATCATCATCATCACCATCATCATCTCCATGACCGTCATTATGAGGATCATCATCATCATCATCATCATCATCTACCATCATGATCACCATCATCATCGTGGTGATTGTCGCCATCGCCAAGAGTAGCATCATTGTCTTCATGAGCATCATCACCACCACCACCATCAGCATCATCACCACCACCATCATCACCATCATCATCTCCATGACCGTCATTATGAGGATCATCATCATCACCATCATCATCACCATCATCATCATCATCATCATCATCATCACCATCATCATCTCCATGACCATCATTATGAGGATCATCATCATCATCATCATCATCATGGTGATTGTCACCATCACTGTGAGCAGCATCATCGTCTTCATGAGCATCATCATCATCATCATCATCATCACCACCACCATCATCACCACCAGCATCATCATCATCACCACCAGCACTGGCATCATCATCATCATCACCATGACCGTCATTATGAGGATCATCATCATCACCATCATCATCATCATCATCATCATCATGGTGATTGTCGCCATCACCGTGAGCAGCACCATCATCTTCATGAGCATCATCACCACCACCATCATCATCACCACCACCATCATCACCACAACCACCACCATCACCATCATCACCACCAGCATCATCATCATCACCACCAGCACTGGCATCATCATCATCATCACCATGACCGTCATTATGAGGATCACCATCATCACCATCATCATCATCATCATCATCATGAAGGTGATTGTCGCCATCACCGTGAGCAGCACCATCATCTTCATGAGCATCATCATCATCACCACCACCATCATCATCACCACCAGCATCATCATCACCACCACCATCACCATTGCCATGAGCAGCTCCCCCGGTCTGGGTGGAACTGGGACCTCCCCACCACCCCCAGCTCCTCCCACCATCCCCAGTTTGGGTGGAACTGGGACCTCCCCACCACCCCCAGCTCCCACCACCCCCAGTTTGGGACCAGCTCTGGTGGGGTGGGGTGGCAGGACCCTGTCCAAGCCAGGTGTCCCCGTGTCCCCGCAGCCCAAGCCGACGCGGGGCCGGATGCGCATCCACTCCCTGGAGAACGTGGACAAGGCCCTGCAGTTCCTCAAGGAGCAGCGCGTGCACCTGGAGAACGTCGGCTCCCACGACATCGTGGACGGCAACCACCGCCTGACCCTCGGCCTCATCTGGACCATCATCCTCCGCTTCCAGGTGCCACCAGGCTCCTCTCCACGTGCTCCTCCTGTCCTCCTCCACCTCCGCGTGTCTCCTGACCGTTCCTCCCCCAGATCCAGGTGATCAAGATCAAGACCGAGGACAACCGGGAGACGCGCTCGGCCAAGGACGCGCTGCTGCTCTGGTGCCAGATGAAGACGGCGGGGTGAGGACCTCAGGTGGTGGCGTGGACCCCTCCAGGAGGTCCGGTGAGCCCCGGTGACCCCCGGTGTCCTCCACAGCTACCCTGAGGTCAACATCCAGAACTTCACCACCAGCTGGAGGGACGGCCTGGCCTTCAACGCCCTCATCCACAGGCACCGGTCAGCGCCGGCGGGGTGGACACGGGAGGGACCTCCTGGATGTTGGGGTCACCCTCTGAGGGTTTGGGGGACGAGGTCGAGGTCACCGTGTCCACCCCACCCCAGGCCGGATCTCATCGACTTCCACAAGCTGACCAAGTCCAACGCCACCTACAACCTCCAGCAGGCCTTCAACACGGCCGAGCAGCACCTGGGGCTCAGCAAGCTGCTGGACCCCGAGGGTACGCGTGGGGTCTGTCCCTCTGTCCATCTGTCCGTCCGTCCGTCCGTCTGTCCGGCCACGCGGGGTGGGGTCATCTCCACCGCCCGGGTTTTTTTTGGGAGCGAGGTTTTTTTTGTTCCTTGGGAAGGGCCAAGGTTGATGGATCAGCCCGGCGTTGGTGGGACCATCCCTGGTGCTCCTGGGCTGGAGATGTGGGGTGGGGTCCTGACCTTCTGCCCTCCCCAGCAGATGTCAACATGGAGGACCCCGATGAGAAGTCCATCATCACCTACGTGGTGTCCTTCTACCACTACTTCTCCAAGATGAAGGCGCTGGCGGTGGAGGAAGCGCATCGGGAAGGTGGGGCTGGACCCAGGTCCTGGGGGTCTCCATCCCCAGCTCCATGGGGGGCCCACCCCATTGTCCCTGGGTGTCCCATCCTCCCTCTGTCCATCCCTCTGTCCATCCTTCTGTCCATCCTTCTGTCCACCCCATTGTCCCTGGATGTCCCATCCTTCCTCTGTCCATCCCTCTGTCCATCCTTCTGTCCACCCCATTGTCCCTGGATGTCCCATCATCCCTCTGTCCATCCTTCTGTCCATCCCTCTGTCCATCCTTCTGTCCACCCCATTGTCCCTGGATGTCCCATCCTCCCTCTGTCCATCCTTCTGTCCATCCTTCTGTCCATCCCTCTGTCCATGGATGTCCCATCCCTTTGTCCATCCCTCTGTCCATCCCTTTGTCCATCCCTCTGTCCATCCCTTCTCCATCCCTTCTCCATCCCTCTGTCCATCCCTTGTCCATCCCTTGTCCACCCTCTGTCCATCCTTTGTCCATCCCTTTGTCCATCCCTTCTCCATCCCTTGTCCATCCTTTGTCCATCCCTTGTCCATCCTTTGTCCATCCCTCTGTCCATGCCTTTGTCCATCCCTCTGTCCATCCCTTTGTCCATCCCTTTGTCCATCCCTTTGTCCATCCCTTGTCCATCCTTTGTCCATCCCTTTGTCCGTCCCTCTGTCCATCCTTCTGTCCATCCCTGTGTCCATCCCTCTGTCCATTCCTCTGTCCATCCCTTGTCCATCCCTCTGTCCATCCCTTGTCCATCCCTGTGTCCATCCCTCTGTCCATCCCTCTGTCCATCCCTTTGTCCATCCCTTGTCCATCCCTTTGTCCATCCCTTTGTCCATCCCTTGTCCATCCCTTGTCCATCCCTCTGTCCATCCCTTTGTCCATCCCTTTGTCCATCCCTTCTCCATCCTTTATCCACCCTCTGTCCATCCCTTGTCCATCCCTTCTCCATCCCTTGTCCATCCCTCTGTCCATCCCTTTGTCCATCCCTTGTCCACCCACCAGCCTGGCCGGACCCTGGTGACCCCTCCGGCCGCAGGTGGTTCTCGGGGGGGTTCCTGCAGGACCTCCAAGCCCACCCCAAACCCCACCAGGTGCTGGACCAGGTGATGGAGATCGCGGCCATCACGGCGCGCTACGAGGCGCTGGCGGCCGAGCTGCTGGCCTGGATCCACCACACCATCACCATCATCACCAACCAGAAGTTCGCCAACTCGCTGACCGGCGTCCAGCAGCAGCTCCAGGCCTTCACCGCCTTCTGCACCCTGGAGAAACCGGTCAAGTGAGGACCTCCTGCGGGGCTGCTGGTGGGGTGGGACCTCAGCCTGGTGGTGGTGGTGGTGGTGGTGGTGGGCAGGTCACAGTTCAAGCCAAACTGGGGGCACTGGGACATGGGTGGTGGTCATGGTCATGGTGGTGGTCATGGTCAGGGTGGTGGTGGAGAGGTCCCAGTTCCACCCAAACTGGTGGCACTGGGACATGGGTGGTGGTCATGGTCATGGTGGTGGTCATGGTCATGGTGGTGATGGAGAGGTTTCACTTCAGCCCAAACTGGTGGCAGTGGGACATGGGTGGTGATGGTGGTGGTGGTCATGGTCATGGTGGTGGTGGGCAGGTCCCAGTTCAACCCAAACTGGTGGCAGTGGGACATGGGTGGTCATGGTCGGGGTGGTGGTGGAGAGGTCCCAGTTCCACCCAAACTGGTGGTGGATGGGACCTGAGGGGTGGTGAGGAGGTCCCAGTTCATCGTGGTGGTGTTGAGGAGGTCCCACTTCAGCCCAAACTGGTGGCAGTGGGACTTGGGTGGTGGTGGTCATGGTGGTGGTCATGGTCATGGTGGTGGTGGAGAGGTTTCACTTCAGCCCAAACTGGGGGCAGTGGGACATGGGTGGTGGTGGTGATGGTGGTGGTCATGGTCATGGTGGTGATGGAGAGGTCCCAGTTCAACCCAAACTGGGGGCAGTGGGACATGGGTGGTGATGGTGGTGGTGGTCATGGTCATGGTGGTGATGGAGAGGTCCCAGTTCCACCCAAACTGGGGGCAGTGGGACATGGGTGGTGGTCATGGTCACGGTGGTGGTGGGCAGGTCACAGTTCAAGCCAAACTGGGGGCAGTGGGACATGGGTGGTGGTGATGGTGGTGGTCATGGTCAGGGTGGTGGTGGAGAGGTCCCAGTTCCACCCAAACTGGTGGTGGATGGGACCTGAGAGGTGGTGAGGAGGTCCCACCTCAAGGTGGTGGTGATGGGGAGGTCCCACTTCACCCAAACTGGCCATGGATGGTGCCAGGAGGTGGTGAGGTCCCACCTCAAGGTGGTGGTGAGGAGGTCCCACTTCACCCAAACTGGTGGTGATGGTGGTGACCACAGGGATGGTGGTGATGTCCCAGCTCACGGTGGTGACCACAGGGATGGTGGTGATGTCCCAGCCCATGGTGGTGACCACAGGGACGGTGGTGATGTCCCAGCTCACGGTGGTGACCACAGGGATGGTGGTGATGTCCCAGCTCTTGGTGGTGACCACAGGGGCGGTGGTGATGTCCCAGCTCTTGGTGGTGACCACAGGGGTGGTGGTGACGTCCCGGCTCGCGCTGGCGGTGACAGGGACCTCCCCACCGGTGCCACCCCGCAGGTTCCAGGAGAAGGGGAACCTCGAGGTGCTGCTCTTCACCATCCAGAGCAAACTCCGCGCCACCAACCGCAAGCTCTACGTGCCCAGCGAGGGCAAGAGCATCTCCGACATCAACAAGGTGAGCACGTGGAGATGGAGTCCCACCACGCCCCGCCGGCGTTGGGCACCCCCCCGTGACCCCGTGTCCCCACCCACCAGGCCTGGACCTGCCTGGAGAAGGCGGAGCACGAGCGGGAGGCGGCCCTGAGGAACGAGCTGATCCGGCAGGAGAAGCTGGAGCTGCTGGCCCAGCGCTTCGACCACAAGGCCGTGATGAGGGAGACGTGGCTCAACGAGAACCAGCGCCTGGTCTCGCAGGTGGGGCCTGGGGCTGGGACAGTCCCTGGGCGGGGTGGGGGTGAGGAGCGTGGTGTGGATGGGTGGGGGGACCTCGTTGTGGATGGTGGGAACTCATCGGGGTCCTCCTTGAGCAGGCGAGGGGTGGTTGGACATCTCTGACCTCCTCCTTGAGCGTGGAGAGGGGGTTGGACATCATTGGGCTCCTCGTTGGCCATGGAGAGGTGGTGGGGCCTCCTTGAGCATGGAGAGGGGGTTGGACCTCATTGGTGTCCTCATTGGCCATGGAGAGGTGGTGGGGCCTCCTTGAGCATGGAGAGGGGGTTGGACATCATTGGTGTCCTCATTGGCCATGGAGAGGTGGTGGGGCCTCCTTGACCAGGCGAGGGGTGGTTGGACCTTCTGAGTTTCTCCTTGACCATGGAGGGCTGGTGGAACCTCCTCGACCTCCTCATTGACCACAGAGAGGGGGTTGGACCTCATTGGGCTCCTCATTGACCATGGAGGGCTGGTGGAACCTCCTCGACCTCCTCATTGACCACAGAGAGGGGGTTGGACCTCCTTGATTATGGAGGTCTGGTGGAACCTCCTTGATTATGGTGGACTGGTGGGACCTCCTTGATCATGGAGAGGAGATTGGACCTCATTGGGCTCCTCATTGACCATGGAGGGCTGGTGGGACCTTCTCATTGACCATGGAGGGCTGGTGGGACCTCCTCAACCTCCTCATTGACCATGGAGGGCTGGTGGGACCTCCTTGACCATGGAGCTCTGGTGGGACCTCCTCAACCTCCTCATTGACCATGGAGCTCTGGTGGGACCTCCACAACCTCCTCATTGACCATGGAGCTCTGGTGGGACCTCCTCAACCTCCTCCTTGACCATGGAGGGCTGGTGGGACCTCCACAACCTCCTCCTTGCCCGCTGAGGACCCCACCCCACCATTCTCCATCTCCCCCTTCAGGACAACTTCGGCTACGACCTGCCGGCGGTGGAGGCGGCCATGAAGAAGCACGAGGCCATCGAGGCCGACATCTCCTCGTACCAGGAGCGCATCCAGGTGGTGGTGGAGCTGGCCCTGGAGATGGAGTCCGAGGGCTACTACGACACGCGGCGCATCGGCGCGCAGAAGGACAACATCCTGCGCCAGTGGGCGCTGCTGACCGAGCTGGTGCGCGCCCGCCGCGCCCGCCTCGAGCAGAACCTGGCCCTGCAGAAGATCTTCCAGGAGATGGTCTACATGATCGACTGGATGGAGGAGATGCAGGTGCGGCGCCGCCGCAGGAGATCTCGGGCGGCGCCGGCAAAAATTCCGGCAGCGGCGCCCGGGTGACGCCGTTTGGGTGTTCCCCCTGCAGGTTCTTCTGGTCTCCAAGGATCTGGGGAAGCATCTGCTGGAGGTTGAGGACCTCCTGCAGAAGCACGGGCTGCTGGAGGCCGACATCTCGGCGCAGACCGAGCGCGTCCAGGCCCTCAACGCCGCCGCGCTCAAGTTCTCGGAGCTGGAGGGTAACGGGGGCCACCAGGGTGGGTGACCAGGGGGTGTTTGGCCTTGGGAAGGGCCTGATGGACCATGGGAGGTCGGGAAAGGTCTTGATGGACCATGGAGGGTCAGGAAAGGTCTTGATGGACCATGGAGGGTCAGGAAAGGTCTTGATGGACCATGGGAGGGTCAGGAAAGGTCTTGATGGACCATGGAGGGTCAGGCATGGTCTTGATGGACCATGGAAGGTCGGGAAAGGTCTTGATGGACCATGGAGGGTCAGGAAAGGTCTTGATGGACCATGGAGGGTCAGGAAGGGTCTTGATGGACCATGGGAGGGTCAGCCAAGGTCTTGATGGACCATGGAGGGTCAGGCAAGGTCTTGATGGACCATGGGAGGTCAGGAAAGGTCTTGATGGACCATGGGAGGGTCAGGCATGATCTTGATGGACCATGGGAGGGTCAGGCAAGGTCTTGATGGACCATGGAGGGTCAGCCAAGGTCTTGATGGACCATGGGAGGGTCAGGATGGTCCTGATGGACCATGGGAGGGTCAGGAAAGGTCTTGATGGACCATGGGAGGGTCAGGGAAGGTCCTGATGGACCATGGAGGGTCAGCCAAGGTCTTGATGGACCATGGGAGGGTCAGGCATGGTTTTGATGGACCATGGGAGGGTCAGCCAAGGTCTTGATGGACCATGGAAGGGTCAGGCAAGCTCTTGATGGACCATGGAGGGTCAGGCAAGGTCTTGATGGACCATGGGAGGGTCAGGCAAGGTCTTGATGGACCATGGGAGGGTCAGGCATGGCCTTGATGGACCTTGGGAGGGTCAGGCATGGCCTTGATGGATCATGGAAGGTCATGCATGGCTTTGATGGACCATGGAAGGTCAGGCAAGGTCTTGATGGACCATGGGAGGGTCAGCCATGATCTTGATGGACCATGGAAGGTCAGGCAAGGTCTTGATGGACCATGGAGGGTCAGCCAAGGTCCTGATGGACCATGGGAGGGTCAGGCAAGGTCTTGATGGACCATGGGAGGGTCAGGAAGGGTCTGGATGGGCCATGGAAGGGCCATTCAAGATCTTGGTAGGCTGTGGAAGGGTCAACCAAGGTTTTGGTGGGCTATGGAGAGGTCAGCTGAGGTTTTGTTGGACCGTGGGAGGTTCAATCCATGATCTTGGTGGCCCATGGAAAGGTCAACCCAAGGTTTTGGTAGATCGTGGAAGGGTCAACCCAAGGTCCTGGTGGGCCATGGGAAGGTCAACCCAAGGTCCTGGTGGGCCATGGAGAGGTCAACCCAAGGTCCTGGTGGACCACGGAAAGGTCAACCCAAGGTCCTGGTGGGCCATGGAGAGGTCAACCTAAGGTCCTGGTGGGCCATGGAGAGGTCAACCCAAGGTCCTGGTGGGCCATGGAAAGGTCAAGCCAAGGTCCTGGTGGGCCATGGAAGGGTCAACCCAAGGTCCTGGTGGGCCATGGAGGGGTCAACCCAAGGTCCTGGTGGGCCATGGAAGGGTGAACCCAAGGTCCTGGTGGGCCATGGAAAGGTCAACCCAAGGTCCTGGTGGGCCATGGAAGGGTCAACCCAAGGTCCTGGTGGGCCATGGAGAGGTCAACCCAAGGTTTTGGGTAGATCATGGAAAGGTCAACCCAAGGTCCTGGTGGGCCATGGAGAGGTCAACCCAAGGTCCTGGTGGGCCATGGAGAGGTCAACCCAAGGTCCTGGTGGGCCATGGAGAGGTCAAGCCAAGGTCCTGGTGGGCCACGGAAAGGTCAACCCAAGGTCCTGGTGGGCCATGGAAGGGTCAACCCAAGGTCTTGGTGGGCCATGGAGAGGTCAACCCAAGGTCCTGGTGGGCCACGGAAAGGTCCACCCAAGGTCCTGGTGGGCCATGGAGAGGTCAACCCAAGGTCCTGGTGGGCCATGGAAGGGTCAACCCAAGGTCCTGGTGGGCCATGGAAGGGGTCAACCCAAGGTCCTGGTGGGCCATGGAGAGGTCAAGCCAAGGTCCTGGTGGGCCATGGAAGGGTCCAAGGTCCTGGTGGGCCATGGAGAGGTCAACCCAAGGTCTTGGTGGGCCATGGAGAGGTCAAGCCAAGGTCTTGGTGGGCCACCTACAAGAGTCCCCACAGAACCCCTGAGGTTGGACAAACCCTCTGAGATCTTTGAGTCCAACCAGAGCCCAAAGCGCCACCTCCGGTCCTTCCTTGGACACCTCCGTGGCCGGTGACCCTCGGCCACCCGGTGCCACCATCTGAGCCCCTTCTCCCGGCCCAGGCTACCAACCCTGCGACCCCCAGATCATCTGCAACCGCGTCAACCACGTCCAGACGTGCCTGGAGGAGCTGGAGGAGCTGGCGGCCAAGAGGAGGAAGGAGCTGGAGGACTCGCGCCAGCTCTGGACCTTCTTCCAGGAGATGGAGGAGGCCGAGGCCTGGATCCGCGAGAAGGAGAAGATCCTGGCGGCCAAGAGCTGCGGCCGCGACCTCAGCAGCGTCCTGACCTTGACCAACAAACACAAGACCATGCTGGGCGAGCTGGGCAACCGCCGGGCTCTGCTCCACCAGACCATGAAGAAAGGCGAGAAGATCCTGGCCAAGAAGTCCTTCAGCTCCGTGGGCATCCAGGAGAAGATGCGAGAAGTCTGCTTGAGGTGGAAGAAGCTGGAGGAGATCACGGGGCTCCACCAGCAGCGCCTGGAGGACGCCTTGAACTTCTTCCAGTTCAGCGCCGAGACGGACGACCTGGTGGCCTGGCTGCAGGACATCTACCGCATCGTGTCCAGCGACGACTTCGGCCACGACGACTACTCCAGCCAGGCCCTGCTGCGCAAGCACCGCGCCGTGGTGGACGAGGTGGAGAAGCACCGCGCCGCCGTCCTGGCCCTGCGCAAGCAGCTGGCGCTGCTGGCCCCCGACCACCGGCAGGGCGTGGACATCCAGATCCGCGTGGTGGAGGTGGAGCAGCTCTACGGCGAGGTGGCCGAGGTGGCCGTGCTGAGGACGCAGTGGCTGCAGGACGCGCTGGCCGTCTACCGCATGTTCAGCGAGGTGCACGCCTGCGAGGTGTGGGTGGACGAGAAGGAGCAGTGGCTGGAGAAGATGGAGGTGCCCGAGGAGCTGGATGAGGTCGAGGTGGTGCAGCACAGGTGGGGCGGGGCCGGGTGGCCGAGGTTTCCTCGGGTGGCCGAGGTTCTCCGTGCTGTGGTGGACCCGCCCGTGTCCTTCTGCGCAGGTTTGAGAGCCTGGACCAGGAGATGAACAGCGTCATGGGGCGCATCCTGGACGTCAACCAGGTGGTGCAGCAGCTGGTGGATGGTGGCCACCCCAGCTCAGATGAGGTCCGCTCCTGCCAGGACCACCTCAACAGCCGGTACGGGCATGGTCCAAGGTGGACCTTGACCTTCTTGGGGTCTCTCTTGGTGGGGTTGGAGACTCTCAGCCTGTGGCTCTCCAGTGGTGGGATGTCCCTGTGGGGTCCAGGACAATGGTCCAAGCCCATCCTGGGCATCCTGAAATGATCTCAACCTTCTTGAGATCTCCTTGGTGGGGGGAGATTGGTGTGACCCCCAACCCGTGGTTCTCCAGTGGTGGGACGTCCCCATGGGTTCCACCTCTCCAGTGGTGGGATGTCCCTGTGGGGTCCAGGTGTCCAGGAATGGTCCAAGCCCATCCTGGAGGTCTGAAAATGAGTCTCAACCTTCTTGAGGTCTCCTTGGTGGGGACAGCTTTGTGTGGGGCTGCCTGGAGACCCCCAACCTGTGGATCTCCCATGGTGGGACGTCCCCATGGGGTCCAGGTCTCCAGGCCACCATTCCCAGCCCATCCCTGATCCTGGTGGGCCCCAGGATCCTGTGGGGATCTCCAGTGGTGAGATGTTCCTCCAGGACAATGGTCCAAGCCCATCCTGGGCGTCCTGAAATGATCTCAACCTTCTTGGGGTCTCTGTTGGTGGGGTTGGAGACTCTCAGCCTGTGGCTCTCCAGTGGTGGGATGTCCCTGTGGGGTCCAGGAATGGTCCAAGCCCATCCTGGAGGTCCTGAAATGATCTCAACCTTCTTGAGGTCTCCTTGGTGGGGGCAGCTTTGTGTGACCCCAACCCGTGGTTCTCCAGTGGTGAGATGTCCCCATGGGTTCCACCTCTCCAGTGGTGGGATGTCCCTGTGGGGTCCAGGTGTCCAGGAATGGTCCAAGCCCATCCTGGGCGTCCTGAAATGATCTCAACCTTCTTGAGGTCTCCTTGGTGGGGTGAGATTTGTGTGACCCCCAACCCGTGGTTCTCCAGTGGTGGGACGTCCCCATGGGTTCCACCTCTCCAGTGGTGGGATGTCCCTGTGGGGTCCAGGTGTCCAGGAATGGTCCAAGCCCATCCTGGGTGCCCTGAAATGATCTCAACCTTCTTGAGATCTCCTTGGTGGGGGCAGCTTTGTGTGTGGGGCTGCCTGGAGACCCCAAAACCTGTGGTTCTCCAGTGGTGAGATGTCCCCATGGGTTCCGCCTCTCCAGGACAATGGTCCAAGCCCATCCTGGGGCTCCTGAAATGATCTCAACCTTCTTGAGATCTCCTTGGTGGGGGCAGCTTTGTGTGACCCCCAACCCGTGGTTCTCCAGTGGTGAGATGTCCCCATGGGTTCTGCCTCTCCAGGACAATGGTCCAAGCCCATCCTGGGGGTCCTGAAATGATCTCAACCTTCTTGAGGTCTCCTTGGTGGGGGCAGCTTTGTGTGGGGCTGCCTGGAGACCCCAAAACCTGTGGATCTCCCGTGGTGGGACGTCCCCATGGGGTCCAGGTCTCCAGGCCACCATTCCCAGCCCATCCCTGATCCTGGTGGGCCCCAGGATCCTGTGGGGATCTCCAGTGGTGAGATGTTCCTCCAGGACAATGGTCCAAGCCCATCCTGGAGCTCTGAAAATGAGTCTCAACCTTCTTGAGATCTCCTTGGTGGGGTGAGATTTGTGTGACCCCCAACCCGTGATTCTCCAGTGGTGAGATGTCCCCATGGGGTCCATGTCTCCAGGCCACCATTCCCAGCCCATCCCTGATCCTGGTGGGCCCCAGGATCCTGTGGGGATCTCCAGTGGTGGGATGTCCCCATGGGGTCCAGGTCTCCAGGCCACCATTCCCAGCCCATCCCTGATCCTGGTGGGCCCCATCCCAGCTCCGGCAGGGCCTCACCCCACTCCTGTCCCCGTCCCCAGCTGGAACCGGGTGGTGGAGCTGGTGGAGAGCAAGAAGAGCCAGCTGAGCTCCGTGCTGAAGATCCAGAACTTCCTCCTGGAGTGCAGCGAGATGAAGGCGCAGGTGCGGGAGAAGAGGAAAGCCATCGAGGCCACCCAGTCCGGCGGCAGCGACCTGGGCGGGGTCCTGGCCCTGCAGCGCCGCCTGTCCACCATGGAGGCCGCCCTGGTGGTCCTGGAGCCGCGGCTGGTGGAGCTCCAGCAGGAGGGCGAGGCCTTGGCCGCCGCCCACCCCGGCCGCGCCCTGGAGATCCTGCTGCCCTTCGAGGAGATCAGCGAGGAGTGGGACAACCTCAAGAGGGCCCTCCAGGGCTGCGAGGACACCTTGACCATCGCCGGCCGCCTCCAGCAGTTCATCCAGGACCTGGACAACTTCTTGGCGTGGCTGGTGAAGACCCAAGCGGCCGTGGGCTCCGAGGAGGTCCCCGACAGCTTGGCCGAGGCCGAGAGGCTGCTGAACGTGCACGTGGCCCTCAAGGAGGAGATCAACGGCTACGAGGAGGACTACGCCAAGATCCAGGCGGCCAGCGAGCTGCTGGCCCTGGAGGAGATGGAGGTGCCCTACCTGTCCCTCCAGCAGTGGCTGCAGAAGCTGGACGCGGGCTGGGGGAAGCTCCTGCAGAGCTGGGAGATGAGGAGGGAGCTCCTGGTGCAGTCCCACGTCTTCCACCTCTTCCTGAGGGACGTGCAGCAGTGTCAGAACAGCCTCTACAACCAGGTCTGGGAGCAGCAGGAGGTGGTGGTGGGGTGGGAGAAGGTTTGGGGTGGTGGAGATGGTGGGTGGGAGAAGGTCTGGGGTGGTGGAGATGGTGGGTGGGTGATGGGGACCATGGGTGGGAGAAGGTCTGGGGTGATGGAGATGATGGATACGTGATGGGGACAATGGTGGGAGAAGGTCTGGGGTGGTGGAGATGATGAATGGATGATGGGGACAATGGTGGGAGAAGGTCTGGGGTGGTGGAGATGATGAATGGGTGATGGGTGGGAGAAGGTCCTCGATGGAGATGATGGATGGGTGATGGGGACAATGGTGGGAGAAGGTCCTGGTTGATGGAGATGATGGATGGGTGATGGGAACCATAGTTAGAAGGTCTGGGGTGGTGGACATGATGGGTGGGTGATGGGGACCATGGCTGGGAGAAGGTCCAGGGTGGTGGAGATGATGGATGGGTGATGGGGACAATGGTGGGAGAAGGTCTGGGGTGGTGGACATGATGAATGGATGATGGGTGGGAGAAGGTCCTGGTTGATGGAGATGATGGGTGGGTGATGGGGACCATGGCTGGTCAATGGAGATGATGGATGGGTGATGGAGGCAATGGGTGGGAGAAGGTCTGGGGTGGTGGAGATGATGGCTGGGAGAAGGTCCTGGTCAATGGAGATGATGGATGCGTGGTGGGGACCATGGCTGGAAGAAGGTCCTGGTTGATGGAGATGATGATGGGTGATGGGGACAATGGCTGGTTGATGGAGATGATGGATGGATGATGGGGACCATGGTTAGGAGAAGGACCTGGTCAATGGAGATGATGGATGGTGATGGGGACCATGGGTGGGAGAAGGTCTGGGGTGGTGGAGATGATGGTTGGGAGAAGGTCCTTGTTGGTGGAGAAGATGGATGGATGATGGGGATGATGGTTAGAAGGTCCTGGTGATGAAGATAATGGGTGGATGATGGGAACAATGGGTGGGAGAAGGTTTGGGGTAGTGGAGATGGTGGATGGGTGATGGGGACCATGGCTGGGAGAAGGTCTGGGGTGGTGGACATGATGAATGGGTGATGGGGACAATGGGTGGGAGAAGGTCCTGGTTGATGGAGATGAGTAGAAGAAGATTTTGGGTGGTGGGAACGGTTTGCGGAAGGTCCTGGTCGATGGAGATGATGGATGGGTGATGGGGACAATGGTGGGAGAAGGTCTGGGGTGGTGGAGATGATGGATGCATGATGGGGACAATGGTTTGCAGAAGGTCTCGAGCGATGGAGATGAGAAGGAGAAGATTTTGGGTGGTGGGAATGGTTTGCAGAAGGTCCTGGTTGGTGGAGATGATGGATGCATGATGGGGACAATGGTTTGCAGAAGGTCCTGGTCGATGGAGATGAGAAGGAGAAGATTTTGGGTGGTGGGAACGGTTTGTGGAAGGTCCTGGTCAATGGAGATGAGTAGAAGAAGATTTTGGGTGGTGGGAACGGTTTGTGGAAGGTCCTGGTCAATGGAGATGAGTAGAAGAAGATTTTGGGTGGTGGGAACGGTTTGTGGAAGGTCCTGGTCAATGGAGATGAGTAGAAGAAGATTTTGGGTGGTGGGAACGGTTTGTGGAAGGTCCTGGTTGATGGAGATGAGAAGAAGAAGATTTTGGGTGGTGGGAACGGTTTGCAGAAGGTCTCCAGCGATGGACTGGGGTGGGAGCAGCCCCTGGTGGAGCTCCGGTGGCCCCAAGGGCCGGGCGGAGCTCACCGGCCCCACCAAACCCTCCCAGGAGACCACCCTGGCCCACGCCGAGCTGCCGGACACGGTGGAAGGGGTGACCAAGGCGCTGAAGAAGCACAAGGACTTCACCACCACGCTGGAGCTGAACCTGCAGAAGGTCCAGCTGGTCCTGCAGGCCGGCGAGAGCCTCCGGCGCCAGCGCAACCTGCACAGCGACCGCGTGGCCGAGGCCATGGAGGAGCTCCGGGCCAAGTAGGTGCCACCATGGGCCTGGAGAGCCCCCGAGGCACCAGGAGCACCCCAGAGCCACCAGGAGCTCCCAGGAACCCCAAAATTCCATCCAGGAACCCCAAAATTCCATCCAGGAACCCCAAAATTCCATCCAGGAACCCCAAAATTCCATCCAGGAACCCAAAGTTCTATCCAGGAACCCAAAATTCTATCCAGGAACCCAAAATTCCGTCCACGAACCCCAAAATTCCACCCAGGAACCCAAAGTTCTATCCAGGAACCCAAAATTCCATTGAGGAACCCAAAATTCCATCGAAGAACCCCAAAATTCCACCCAGGAACCCAAAATTCCATCCAGGAACACAAAATTCCATCCAGGAACCCCAAAATTCCATCCAGGACCCCCAAAATTCCATCCAGGACCCCAAAATACCATCCAGGACCCCAAAAACTCCACCCAGAACCCCAAAATTCCACCCAGGAACCCAAAATTCTATCCAGGAACCCAAAATTCCATCCAGGAACCCCAAAATTCCATCCAGGAACCCCAAAACTCCACCCAGGAACCCAAAATTCCACCCAGAAACCCAAAATTCCATCCATGAACCCCAAAATTCCATCCAGGACCCCAAAACTCCACCCAGAACCCCAAAATTCCATCCAGGAACCCCAAAACTCCATCCAGGAACACCAAAATTCCATCCAGGAACCCCAAAATTCAATCCAGGAACACCAAAATTCCATCCAGGAACCCCAAAACTCCATCCAGGAACACCAAAATTCCATCCAGGAACACCAAAATTCCATCCAGGAACCCAAAAACTCTACCCAGGAACCCCAAAATTCCATCCAGGAACCCCAAAATTCCATCCAGGAACCCCAAAATTCAATCCAGGAACCCAAAACTCCACCCAGAACCCCCAAAGCTCCACCCTGGACCCCCAAAACTCCACCCAGAACCTCCAAAACTCCACCCAGGAACCCAAAACTCCACCCAGAACCCCCAAAATTCCACCCAGGACTCCCAAAGCTCCACCCAGGAACCCAAAACTCCGCCCAGAAACCAAAACTCCACCCAGGACCCCAAAACACCTCCCAAAAACCCCAAACTCCACCCAGAACCTCCAAAACTCCACCCAGAACCTCCAAAACTCCACCCAGAACCCCCAAAATTCCACCCAGGACTCCCAAAGCTCCACCCAGGAACCCAAAGCTCCACCCAGGACCCCCAAAACTCCACCCAGGACTCCCAAACTCCACCCAGGAACCCAAAACTTGACCCAGAAGCCCCAAAACCCCACCCAGAAGCCCCCAGGAACGAGGACAGGTCTGGATTTTCTGGTGGATCCCAGATGGAGCCCCGTGCCTCAGTTTCCCCTCTGATTCAGGGGTTCATTAAGGGTTAATTGGGGGTTAATTGGGGGTTAATTAGGGGTTAATTAGGGGTTAATTGGGGGTTAATTGGGGGTTAATTAGGGGGTCACCCCCGGCAGGAGCCAGCGCAACCACCAGCTGGCCCAGGAGTGGACGCGGCGGCTCCAGGACCACCTCGAGCTCCAGAGGTTCCTCCAGGACTGCCGAGAGGTCAGGCCCCGCCTCCCGAGACCCCTCCCCAAAATCCGAGACCCCTCCCCCAAAACCCGAGACCCCTCCCCCAAAACCCGAGACCCCTCCCCAAAATCTGAGACCCCTCCCCAAAATCTGAGACCCCTCCCCCAAAAATCCGAGACCCCTCCCCCAAAATCCGAGACCCCTCCCCGAGGTCCTCCATGGTGGGGCTGGGTTCTCCTCCAGGTTCTCCTCCAGGTTCTCCTGCAGGTGCTGCTGGGGGTGGTGGTCAGACCCCCCCCACCCCTTGGTGTCACCTCCTGGTCCATGGTGGGCTCCACCCCGGGTCACCCTCGGTGGGGTTTGGGGTTGGGGGGGGACCCCAAAAATCTCCCCCAGAGTTGGGCCAGGGGGTCCCCAAGGTGTCACAGGGGCTCCTCAGCATCTCAGGAGGCTTCGCTGGTGCTGGGGTGGGACCTTCTGTGGTCCATCCATGGATTTGGGGTCGGATTTGGGGGTCTCCAAGACCCTCGGGGTTCCTCAAGATGTTCCTCAAAGATGTCCCCACCATGGATTTGGGGGTCTCCAAGACCCTCGGGGTTCCTCAGCATCTCAGGAGGCTTCGCTGGTGCTGGGGTGGGACCTTCTGTGGTCCATCCATGGATTTGGGGTTGGGTTTGGGGGTCCCAAGACCCTCGGGGTTCCTCAAGATGTTCCTCAAAGATGTCCCCACCATGGATTTGGGGGTCTCCAAGACCCTCAGGGTTCCTCAAGATGTTCCTCAAAGATGTCCCCCCATGGATTTGGGGTTGGGTTTGGGGGTCCCAAGACCCTCGGGGTTCCTCAAGATGTTCCTCAAAGATGTCCCCCCATGGATTTGGGGTTGGGTTTGGGGGTCTCAAGACCCTCAGGGTTCCTCAAGATGTTCCTCAGCATCTCAGGAGGCTTCGCTGATGGTCAGGGTGGGACCATGCCAGGAACTCGGTGACCCCAGAGATGTCCCCCCATGGATTTGGGGGTCTCCAAGACCCTCAGGGTTCCTCAAGATGTTCCTCAAAGATGTCCCCCCATGGATCTGGGGTTGGGTTTGGGGGTCTCCAAGACTCTTGGGGTTCCTCAGCATCTCAGGAGGGTTCGCTGGTGCTGGGGTGGGACCTTCTGTGGTCCATGCATGGATTTGGGGATGGGTTTGGGGGTCTCCAAGACCCTCGGGGTTCCTCAAGAGGTTCCTCAGCATCTCAGGAGGTTTCGGTGGTGCTGGGGTGGGACCTTCTGTGGTCCACCCATGGATTTGGGGTCGGGTTTGGGGGTCTCAAGACCCTCAGGGTTCCTCAAGATGTTCCTCAAAGATGTCCCCACCATGGATTTGGGGGTCTCCAAGACCCTCGGGGTTCCTCAAGATGTTCCTCAGAGATGTCCCCCCATGGATTTGGGGTCGGGTTTGGGGGTCCCAAGACCCTCGGGGTTCCTCAGCATCTCAGGAGGCTTCGCTGGTGCTGGGGTGGGACCTTCTGTGGTCCATCCATGGATTTGGGGTCGGGTTTGGGGGTCTCAAGACCCTCAGGGTTCCTCAAGATGCTCCTCAAAGATGTCCCCCCATGGATTTGGGGTTGGGTTTGGGGGTCCCCAAGACCCCACAGAGGCTCCTCAGCATCTCAGGAGGCTTCGCTGGAGCTGGGGTGGGACCTGCCTGGTCCATCCCAGGAGATGCCTCAGCCCCGAGAGGTCCCCCCATGGATTTGGGGTTGGGTTTGGGGTGAATTTGGGGGATTTAGGGGCGAATTTGGGGTGGAATTTAGGGGGGATCTTTGAGGTGAATTTTGGGGTGGTTTTGGGGGATTTTGGGGTGGTTTTGGGGGATTTTGGGGTGAATTTTGAGGTGGTTTTGGGGGATTTTGGGGTGATTTGGGGTGGATTTTGGGGTGGATTTGGGGGATTTAGGGGGTGATTTGGGGTGGAATTTAGGGGGGTTTTTGGGGGTGAATTTTGGGGGGATTTGGGAGCAGATTTAGGATGGATTTGTGGGGGATTTTGGGGTGGATTTGGGGTGGATTTTGGGGGTGATTTGGGGTGGTTTTGGGGGATTTTGGGGTGATTTTGGGATGGATTTTAGGGGTGATTTGGGGTGGAATTTAGGGGGGTTTTTGGGGGTGAATTTTGGGGTAATTGGGGGGGATTTGGGGTGATTTGGGGGGGATTTAGGATGGATTTGGGATGGATTTTGGGGTGGAATTTAGGGGGATTTTGGGGATGGATTTTGGGTGGATTTTGGGTGGTTTTGGGATGGATTTTGGGGTGGATTTGGGGTGGTTTTGGGGTGGAATTTAGGGGGATTTTGGGGATGGATTTTGGGGTGGATTTGGGGTGAATTTTGAGGTCAATTCGGAGTGGACTTCAGGTGGATTTTGGGGTGGTTTTGGGTAAATTTGGGGTGGATTTTGGGTGAATTTGAGGGGGATTTTGGATGGGTTTTGAGGTGGTTTTGAGATGAATTTGGGGTGGTTTTGGAGTGGAATTTGGATAATTTTGGGACGGATATTGTGGGGATTTTGGGGTGGAATTTAGGGTGAATTTTGGGGTCATTTTGGGATGGATTTGAGGTGAATTTGGGGTAATTTTGGGGTGAATTCGGGGGGATTTTGGGGTGGATATTGTGGGGATTTTGGGGGTTGGATTTGGGGTGAATTTCGGAATGGATTTGGGGTGAATTTTGAGGTGAATTTGGGGTGGTTTCGAGATGACTTTGGGGTAATTTTGGGGTGGATTTTGTGGGGATTTGGGGGGCAAATTTGGGGTGGATTTTAGGGTGAATTTGGAGCAGTTTCGGGGTGATTTTGGGGTGGATTTGGGGTGGATTTTGTGGAGATTTTGGGGTGAATCCGGAGCAGGTTTTGGGGTGATTTTGGGGTGGATTTTGGGGTGAATCCGGAGCAGTTTTGGGGTGATTTTGGGGTGGATTTGGGGTGAATTTTGATGTGAATTTGGGGTGGTTTTGGGGTGGATTTGGGGTGGATTTTGTGGGATTTTGGGGTGGATTCGGGGTGGATTTTGTGGTGAATCCGGAGCAGTTTCGGGGTGGATTTTGGGGTGAATCCTGAGCAGTTTCGGGGTGATTTTGGGGTGGATTCGGGGTGGATTTTAGGGTGAATTTGAGGTGGATTTGGGGTGGATTTTGTGGGGATTTTGGGGTGAATTTTGGGGTGAATCCGGAGCAGATTTTGGGGTGCATTCGGGGCAGTTTCGGGGTGAATTTTGGGGTGAATCCTGAGCAGTTTCGGGGTGGATTTTGGGGTGAATCCGGAGCAGTTTCGGGGTGATTTTGGGGTGAATCCGGGGCAGTTTCGGGTGGATTTTGGGGTGCATTCGGGGTGGATTTCGGGGTAGATTTTGTGGTGAATCCGGAGCAGTTTCGGGGTGGATTTTGGGGTGAATCCGGGGCAGTTTTGGGATGATTTTGGGGTGGATTTTGTGGTGAATCCGGGGCAGTTTTGGGGTGATTTTGGGGTGGATTTTGGGGTGAATCCGGGGCAGTTTTGGGGTGAATCCGGAGCAGTTTCGGGGTGGATTTTGGGGTGAATCCTGAGCAGTTTCGGGGTGATTTTGGGGTGCATTCGGGGCGGATTTCGGGGCGATTTTGGGGTGGATTCGGGGTGGATTTTGTGGTGAATCCGGGGCAGTTTCGGGGTGATTTTGGGGTGCATTCGGGGCGGATTTCGGAGTGATTTTGGGGTGGATTCGGGGCAGTTTTCGAGGTGATTTTGGGGTGCATTCGGGGCAGTTTCGGGGTGGATTTTGGGGTGCATTCGGGGCGGATTTCGGGGCGATTTTGGGGTGGATTTTGGGGTGAATCCGGGGCAGTTTTGGGGTGAATCCAGAGCAGTTTCGGGGTGGATTTTGGGGTGCATTCGGGGCGGATTTCGGGGTGGATTTTGGGGTGCATTCGGGGTGGATTTTGGGGTGAATTTTGGGGTGAATCCGGGGCAGTTTCGGGGTGATTTTGGGGTGCATTCGGGGCAGTTTCGGGGTGATTTTGAGGTGCATTTTGGGGTGAGTCCAGAGCAGTTTTTAGGGTGAATCCGGGGCAGTTTTCGGGGTGATTTTGGGGTGGATTTTGTGGGGATTTTGGGGTGGATTTTGGGGTGAATCCGGGGCAGTTTCGGGGTGATTTTGTGGTGGATTTTGTGGTGAATCCGGAGCAGTTTTTGGGGTGAATCCGGAGCAGTTTTTGGGGTGAATCCGGGGCAGTTTCAGGGTGATTTTGGGGTGGATTTTGTGGGGATTTTGGGGTGGATTTTGTGGTGAATCCGGGGCAGTTTCGGGGTGATTTTGGGGTGCATTCGGGGCGGTTTTCGGGGCGATTTTGGGGTGGATTCGGGGTGGATTTCGGGGTGAATTTTGGGGTGAATCCTGGGCAGTTTTTGGGGTGGATTTTGGGGTGCATTCGGGGCGGATTTCGGGGCGATTTTGGGGTGGATTCGGGGCATTCCGGGCTCGGCGCCGCTTCCCCCGCCGCTGCGGGGATTTTTTGGCCGCGTCTCCTCGGGCTCATCCGGCGCTCGCGCTCCGCCCGGGATCTGCTGCATCACGGCCGGGAGAGCCCGCGCCGGCCCCTTCATCCTCACCCTCCTCATCCTCCTCATCCTCCTCGGGCCTCCTCCCGCAGCCTCCGGAGCCTTCCTCTCCCTCCTTCGCCGCCATCCTCATCCTCCTTCTCCTTCATCCTCCTCCTCCTCCATCACCTCCATCATCCCCCCCCTTCCTCCTCCTCCTCCTCCTTCCTCCATCTTCATCCCCTCCTCCTCCTCCTCCTCCATCCCCCTCCTCCATCCTCATCCTCACCCCCCCTCCCCCGACCCTCCCGACCCCAAATCCGCCGCTTTTTTGGGGGAAAAAAAAGGGGGGAGGGGGAGGGGGAGGGGGCTCCTCGCGCCTTTTCCGTTTTTTTATTTTTTTTTGGGGAAGTGGGGGGGGGGGGCTCGGTTATTTTGGGATTTTTTTTTGGGGATTATTTTGGGGGTCCCCTCCGGTATTTTTGGGGTTGTTTTGGGGTTTCCCTCGCCGATTTTTGGGATTTTTTTGAGGTTTGGTTTTTTTTTTGGGGGGGGTCCCCTCGTTTATTTTTTGAATTTTTGAGGGCTCCTCTCCCCTTTTTTTTTGGGTTTTTTTTGGGGAAATCTGGGGGGGTTCCTCGCCCCCTTTCCCTCTTCTCTTTTTGGGGCAAAAAGGAGAAAAGAGGAGGCCCCGAAATTTATTTTTGGAGGGGGGAAAATTTATTTAATTTTGATTTATTTTAAGAAAAAAAGAGGAAGCCCCTGAATTATTTTTTTAGAGAGGAGGGGGGAAATTTATTTAGATTTTTTTTTTAAGAAAAAGAGAGGAGGCCCCTGAGTTTATTTTTTTTTTTTTGGAGGGGGGGCTAATTTATCTTGATTTTTTTTTTTTTTAGAAAAAAAAAAGAGGAGAATCCTCCCAATTAATTTTTTTTTGGGGGGGGGGAATTTATTTAAATTTTTTTCGATAAAAAACAGGAAGCTCTTCCCAATTTTTATTTTTTTTTTTGTGGGGGGGAAATTTATTTATTTTTTTTAGCAAAAAAGAGGAGAATCCTCCCAATTTTTTTTTAAATTTATTTTATTTTTTTAATCAAAAAACAGGAGGCTCTTCCCAATTTTATTTCTTTTTGTGGGGAAATTTATTTTAATTTTTTTTTATCAAAAAACAGGCGGCTCTTCCCTTTTTTTTTTTTTTTGGAAATTTATTTAATTTTTTTTTTATCAAAAAGAGGCGGCTCATCCCAATTTATTTTTTTTTGGTGGAGGAAATTTATTTAATTTTTTTTAGCAAAACAGAGGAGAATCCTCCCAATTTTTTTTTTTTAAATTTATTTAATTTTTTTATCAAAACAGGAGAATCCTCCCAATTTTTTGGTTTGTTTTTTTTTTTAATTTATTTTTTTTTATCAAAAACAGAGAAGAATCCTCCCAATTAATTTTTTTTTTTTGGAATTTATTTAATTTTTTTATCAAAAAAGAGGAGAATCCTCCCAATTAATTTTTTTTTAAATTTATTTAATTTTTTTATCAAAAAACAGGAGGCTCTTCCCAATTTTTTTTCTTTTTGTGGGAAAATTTATTTAAATTTTTTTTATCAAAACCAGAGGAGAATCCTCCCAATTTTTTTTTTTTTTTGGAATTTTTTTTTTTTAATCAAAAACCAGGCGGCTCTTCCCAATTCATTTGTGGGGGGGGGGTTAGGTGGGTATTTTATTATTATTTTAAATATTTTGGGGGGGGGTCGCAAAGCGGAGCGCTGGCCGTGCCCCCGCAGCTCCATGCGTGGACCCGCGAGAAGGCGCTGATGGCCGGGGACCCCTCGCGGGACCCCCCCCCGCGGGACCCCCCGCCCAAGCCGTGGCTGCAGCACCCGGCGTTCCTGGCCGAGCTGGCGCAGAACCGCGAGTGGCTCCAGAGGATCGAGAAGGTTCCATTCGGGACGGGGGGGGGGGGCGGGGGAGGAATGGAAATGGGGGTGGGGGTGGGGGGGGGTGATACCGGCGCGCTGCCCCTCCCCCGCCCCCCACGCGCGCGTTGCTGCAGCCCCCGCTTCCCCCCCCGCCCTCATTTTTGGTTGCGTCCTTGGCCCCCACCCCGCCCCCTCCACTCCCCCTCAGTTTTGGTTGCGTCGTTGGCCCCCGCTTCCCCCCCCGCCCTCATTTTTGGTTGCGTCCTTGGCCCCCGCCCCCCCCTCCCCCTCAGTTTTGGTTGCGTCGTTGGCCCCCGCCCCGCCCCCTTCACTCCCCCCCCTCATTTTTGGTTGCGTCCTTGGCCCCCGCCCCCTTCACTCCCCCCGCATTTTTGGTTGCGTCGTTGGCCCCCGCCCCGCCCCTTCCACTCCCCCCCCTCATTTTTGGTTGCGTCGTTGGCCCCCGCCCCGCCCCCTTCACTCCCCCCCTCATTTTTGGTTGCGTCGTTGGCGCCCGCCCCGCCCCCCATCCCCCACACGCGGCGTCACCTCCCTCCCCCTCCCCCTCCTCCGTGTGTCCCCACCCCTGTCACACCCCCCCCCCCCCCCCCGTGGTGTCCCCCGTGTGTCACCACCCCCCCCCAGTGTCACCCCCCCCCCTCCTCCTCTCCGTGGTGTCCCCCGTGTGTCACCCCCCCCGTGTGTGTCACCCCCTCGTGTCACTCGCCCTGTGTCACCCCCCCCGTGTCACCTCCACCCCGTGTGTGTCACCTCCCCCCCCCCGTGTCCCCTCCCCCTCCTGTCCCCGCCCCCCCCTGTGGTTTCCCCCTCCCATCCCCCCCCCATTGTCCCCCCTGTGTCCCCCCCCACCTCCCCAACCCCCCCAGATCCATCCTGGGGTCCCCACCTTGACCCCAAACCCGAGGAGCTCCCCCAGCACCTCCCCAAACCATTGTGGTCAATTCTGGGGTCCCACCTTGACCCCAAACCCCACCTTGACCCCATAACCCCAATGAGAGGGGGAGGAGCTGCCCCAACATCTCCCCAACCCCTCGAGATCAATTTTGGGGTCCCACCTTGCCCCAACCCCACCCCAGGATGTGAGGATCTGCCCCAGCATCTCCCCAACCCCTCGTGGTCAATTCTGGGGTCCCACCTTGACCCCAACCCCATCCCTGAACATGAGGATCTGCCCCAACATCTCCCCACCCATTTGTGATGAATTTTGGGGTCCCACCTTGCCCAAACCCCACCCATTTGTGCTGAATTTTGGTTGTCCCACCCTGACTCCCCCCACCACCCCGGCCCCAAATTGGAGGTGGCTTCTGGAGCCCCACCTGAGCCCAGCCGCGCCCCCAGGAAGGCGAGGAGCTGGTGCAGGCCAAGCCGGAGCTGAGCGGGGCCGTGCGGCGGCAGCTGGAGGAGCTCAGGAGATGCTGGCAGGAGCTGGAGAGCACCAGCCAGGCGCGGAGCCGGCGCTTGGCCGAGGCGGCGGCCGCCGAGCGCCTGGCGCGGAGCTTCGCCGACGTGGAGGCGCGGCTGGGCCGGCTCGAGGAGCAGCTGGAGAGCGTCGGGGGCACCGGCACCGCCGACCTGCGCAGCGTCAGCCGGCAGCTGAACCGGCTGCAGGTGTGGGGGACACCGAGGGTGGGGACAGCAGGGGATGGGGGGATATCAGGGGTTGAGGGGACAGCAGGGGATGGGGACACCGAGGGGTGGGGGACAGCAGGGGATGGGGGGACACTGAGGGGTGGGGGACACCAGGGGTTGGGGGACACCAAGGGTTGGGGAGACATTGGGTATTGGGGGGACATCAGGGGTTGGGGACAGCAGGGGATGGGGGGACAGCAGGGGTTGGGGGACACCAAGGGGTGGGGGACACCGAGGGTGGGGACAGCAGGGGATGGGGGGACAGCAGGGGCTGGGGGGACACTGAGGGGTGGGGACAGCAGGGGATGGGGGACAGCAGGGGATGGGGGGATATCAAGGATGAGGGGACATCAGGGGTTGGGGGACAGCAGGGGATGGGGGACACCAAGGGGATTGGGGGGACAGCAGGGGATGGGGGACACCAAGGGGATTGGGGGGACAGCAGGGGATGGGGGGACACTGAGGGGTGGGGGACACCAAGGGTTGGGGGACACCAGGGGATGGGGGACATTGGGTGTTGGGGGACACCAGGGGATGGGGGGACATTGGGGGTTGGGGGGACATTGGGAGTTGGGGGGACATTGGGGGTTGGGGGACACCAAGGGTTGGGGGACATTGGGGGTTGAGGGGACACCAGGGGTTGAGGGGACAGCAGGGGATGGGGGACAGCGAGGGGTGGGGGACACCGAGGGTGGGGACAGCAGGGGTTGGGGGACACCAAGGGGATTGGGGGGACAGCAGGGGTTGGGGGACAGCAGGGGTTGGGGGGGACACCACATTATGAGGGATGCCAGGTTATGGTGGACACCACATTATGAGGGATGCCAGGTTATGGTGGACACCAGATTGTGGTGGAGACCACATTATGGGGGGTGCCACCAGGTTATGATGGACACCAAATTCTGGAGGGTGACACCAGGTTATGGTGGACACCAAATGATGGAGGGTGACACCAGGTTATGGTGGACACCAGATTGTGGTAGATGCCAGATTGTGGCGGGCACCCCATTATGAGGGACACCAAATGATGGGGGGTAACACCAGGTTATGGTGGACACCAAATGGTGGGGGTCTCCACCAGGTTATGGTGGACACCAAATGGTGGGGGTCTCCACCAGGTTATGGTGGACACCACATTATGGGGGTCGCCACCAGGTTATGGTGCCCACCAAATTACGGGCCCACCACATCGTGGGGCCAGGACATTTTTTTGGGAGGAAGGCTCCACCCTGGGTGCTGTAGGTCCCACCCCAGGCACGGCGGCCACCCTGCCACCCCTCGTGTCCCGCAGACGATGGAGTCGCAGGTGGAGGAGTGGTACAAGGAGGTGGGCGAGCTGCAGGCGCAGGCGGCGGCGCTGCCGGCGCAGGCGGCCGGGCGCGAGGCGGTGGGCGAGCGGCAGAGCGCGGTGGGGACGCGCATCGTGCGCCTCATCGAGCCCCTCAAGGAGCGCCGCAGGATCCTGCTGGCCTCCAAGGAGGTCCACCAGGTCAGCCATGAGCTGGAGGACGAGGTGGTGAGTATCGCGGTGGGGTGGGGTGGAGGTGGAGATGGAGGTGGAGGTGGAGGTGGAGGTGGGAAGGGGGTGGAGGTGAACGGGGTAGAGATGGAGATGGGATGGAGATGATGGAGATGGGATGGAGATGATGGGATGGAGATGGAGATGATGGAGATGGGATGGAGATGATGGGAGGGAGATGATAGGATGGAGATGATGGGATGGAGATGATAGGATGGAGATGATGGGATGGAGATAATGGGATGGAGATGATGGAGATGGAGATGATGGGATAGAGATGATGGAGATGATGGAGATGGGATGGAGATGATGGGATGGAGATGATGGAGATGATGGAGATGGGATGGTGATGATGGAGATGGAGATGGAATTTCAGGTGAATGGGGTGGAGATGGAAATGGAGATGGGATGGAGATGGAGATGAGATGGAGATGGGATGGAGATGGGGGGATGGAGATGGAGATGATGGAGATGATGGGATGGAGATGATGGGATAGAGATGTAGATGATGGGATGGAGATGGAGATGATGGGATGGAGATGGAATGTAGATGAGATGGAGATGGGATGGAGTTTTAGGTGAATGGGGTGGAGATGGAAATGGAGATGGGATGGAGACGGAGATGGGATGGAGATGATGGAGATGGGATGGAGATGATGGAGATGATGGGATGGAGATGATGGAGATGAAATGTAGACGAGATGGAGATGGGATGGAGTTCTAGGTGAATGGGGTGGAGATGGAAATGGAGATGGGATGGAGACGGAGATGGGATGGAGATAGGATGGAAATGGAGATGATGGAGATGGGATGGAGATGGGGATGAAGATGGAGAAGGAGATGGGATGGAGTTTTAGGTCAATAGGGTGGAGATGGAGATGGAGATGGAGATGGAGATGGGGATGGGATGAAGATGGATGGGGATGGAGATGGGATGGGGATGGAGATGGGATGGAGATGGGATGGAGATGGGATGGAGATGGGATGGAGATGATGGAGATGGAGATGATGGAGATGGGATGGAGATGAGATGAAGATGGGGACGGGACAGAGGTGAACACAGAGATGGGGATGGGGTGGGATGGGGACAGCCATGACACTGAGCTCCACCCCTGTCCCAGATGTGGGTCCAGGACCGCCTGCCCTTGGCCATGCTCAAGGACCACGGCACCAACCTCCAGACCGTCCAGCAGTTCATCAAGAAGAACCAGGTCAGCACCCGCGCCGCGGCTGGGGTCATGGTGGGACCCCAAAATTCACCTCGAGATGCTGGGGAGATGCTGGGGCAGCTCCTCACCTTCTGGGGAGGGGTTTAGGGGCCAAGGTGGGACCCCAAAATTCAGCATGGGGAGATGCTGGGGCAGCTCCTCACCTTCTGGGGAGGGATCTGGGGGCAAGGTGGGACCCCAAAATTCACCATGGGGAGATGCTGGAGCCACTCCTCACCTTCTGGGGTGGGGTCTGGGGGCAAGGTGGGACCCCAAAATTCACCACCAGGGTCTGGGGGCAAGGTGGGACCCCAAAATTCACCATGGGGAGATGCTGGGGCAGCTCCTCACCTTCTGGGGAGGGGTTTGGGGGCAAGGTGGGACCCCAAAATTCTCCATGGGGAGATGCTGGAGGTGCTCCTCACCTTCTGGGGAGGGGTTTGGGCTAGGATGGGACCCCGAAATTCACCACCAGGGGTTTGGGGCCAAGGTGGGACCCCAAAATTCACCATGGGGAGATGTTGGGGCCACTCCTCACCTCTGGGGAGGGGTCTGGGGGCAAGGTGGGACCCCAAAATTCACCATGACAAGTTGGGGAGATGTTGGGGCAGCTCCTCACCTTCTGGGGAGGGGCTTGGGCTAAGATGGGACCCCAAAATTCACCACCAGGGGTTTGGGGGCAAGGTGGGACCCCAAAATTCACCATGGGGAGATGCTGGGGCAGCTCCTCACCTTCTGGGGAGGGGTTTGGGCTAAGATGGGACCCCAAAATTCACCACCAGGGGTTTGGGGGCAAGGTGGGACCCCAAAATTCACCATGGGGAGATGCTGGAGCCGCTCCTCACCTTCTGGGGAGGGGTCTGGGGGCAAGGCGGGACCTTGCACCACCCAGGTCACCCCACCCCGCCCCGCCCACCTGCAGAACCTGCGCCGGGAGATCCAGGTGCACCGGCCCCGCGTGGACGAGGTGCTGGAGCGCGCGGCCGCCGTGGCGTCCATCAAGAGCCCCGAGGCCGAGGGCGTGCGGGGCCTCCTGGAGCGGCTGGGGACGCTCTGGGCCGAGCTGCAGGAGCAGACGGAGCGCCGGCAGCAGGCCCTGGACGCCACCTACCAGCTGGAGCAGTACTACTTCGACGTGGCCGAGGTGGAGTCGTGGCTGGGCGAGCAGGAGCTGCTCCTGATGAACGAGGAGAAGGGAAAGGTGGGGTTTGGGATGGAGGGGTTGGTGGTTGGGTGAATTGGATGGGATGGGTTGGGTTGGGTTGGGTTGGTTTGATTGGGTGAGTTTGATGGGTTGGGTTGGGTTGGGTTGGGTTGGGTTGAGTTGGGTTGGGTTGGGTTGGTTGGGTTGGATTGAGTTGGGTTGGATTGAGTTGGGTTGGGTTGGTTTGATTGGGTGAGTTTGATGGGTTGGGTTGGTTGGGTTGGGTCGGGATGGGTTGGGTTGGTTGGGTTGGGTTGAGTTGGGTTGGGTTGGGTTGGATTGAGTTGGGATGGGTTGGGTTGGTTTGGTTTGATTGGGTGAGTTTGATGGGTTGGGTTGGGTTGGGTTGGGCTGAGTTGGGATGGGTTGGGTTGGGCTTGGTCGGGTTGAGTTGGGTTGGTTTGATTGGGTGAGTTTGATGGGTTGGGTTGGTTGGGTTGGGTGGGTTGGGTTGGTTTAATGGGGTGAATTGGGTGGTTGGGTTGGGTGAGGTTGGCTTGGATGGTTGGTTTGGGGTGGTTTGGGTTGGTTTGGGTGCTTTGTTGGTTTGGTTCAGTTGGGCGCATCGGGTGGTGGAGTTGGTGGCCTTGGTTTGGGTTGGTTTGGGTTGGTTTGGGTTGGTTTGGGTTGGTTTGGGTTGGTTTGGTTGAGTTGGGTGCATCACGTGGTGGAGTTGGTTTGGGTGCTTTGTTGAGTCAGTGGGCTTGGTTTGGGTTGGTTTGGGTTGGTTTGAGTTGGTTTGGGTGCTTGGTGGAGTTGGTGGGCTCGGTTTGGTTCATTTGGCCGCATCGTGTGCTGGAGTTGGTTTGGTTGAGTTGGGCGCATCGCGTGCTGGAGTTGGTGGCCTTGGTTTGGTTGAGTTGGGCGCATCGGGTGGTGGAGTTGGTTTGGGTGGTTGAGTTGGTGGCCTTGGTTTGGTTCAGTTGGGTTGATTGGGTGGTTGGCTTGGTTTGGGTGCTTTGTTGAGTTGGTGGGCTCGGTTTGGTTCAGTTGGGCACATTGGGTGGTGGAGTTGGTGGGCTCGGTTTGGCTTAGTTGGGTGCATCGTGTAGTGGAGTTGGTTTGGGTGCTTTGTTGAGTTGGTGGCCTTGGTTTGGTTTAGTTGGGTCGATTGGGTGGTTGGGTTGGTTTGGGTGCTTTGTTGAGTTGGGCTCAGTTTGGTTGAGTTGGGCGCATCGCGTGCTGGAGTTGGTTTGGGTGGTGGAGTTGGTGGGCTCGGTTTGGGTTGGTTTGGGTTGGTTTGGGTTGGTTTGGGTTGGTTTGGGTGCTTTGTTGGTTTGGTTCATTTGGCTGCATCGCGTGCTGGAGTTGGTTTGGTTCAGTTGGGCGCATCGCGTGGTGGAGTTGGTGGCCTTGGTTTGGGTTGGTTTGGGTTGGTTTGGGTTGGTTTGGTTGAGTTGGGTGCATCACGTGGTGGAGTTGGTTTGGGTGCTTTGTTGAGTCAGTGGGCTTGGTTTGGGTTGGTTTGGGTTGGTTTGGGTTGGTTTGGGTGCTTTGTTGAGTTGGTGGGCTCGGTTTGGTTGAGTTGGGCGCATCGCGTGCTGGAGTTGGTTTGGTTGAGTTGGGCGCATCGCGTGCTGGAGTTGGTGGCCTTGGTTTGGGTTGGTTGGGTTGATCGGTTGGTGGAGTTGGTTTGGTGGTGGAGTTGGTGGGCTCGGTTTGGGTTGGTTTGGGTGCTTTGTTGAGTTGGTGGCCTTGGTTTGGGTTGGTTTGGGTTGGTTTGGGTTGGTTTGGGTTGGTTTGGGTGCTTTGTTGAGTTGGTGGCCTTGGTTTGGGTTGGTTTGGGTTGGTTCGGTTGGTGGAGTTGGTTTGGGTGGTGGAGTTGGTGGCCTTGGTTTGGGTTGGTTTGGGTTGGTTTGGGTTGGTTTGGGTGCATCACGTGGTGGAGTTGGTTTGGGTGCTTTGTTGAGTTGGTGGCCTTGGTTTGGGTTGGTTTGGGTTGCTTTGGGTTGGTTTGGGTTGGTTTGGGTGCTTTGTTGAGTTGGTGGCCTTGGTTTGGCTTGGTTGGGTTGATCGGGTGGTGGAGTTGGTTTGGTGGTGGAGTTGGTGGGCTCGGTTTGGGTTGGTTTGGGTTGGTTTGGGTTGGTTTGGTTCATTTGGCCGCATCGTGTGCTGGAGTTGCTTGCACTGCTCGAGTTGGGGCTGCCTCACCTCAAGCGCTGCTGCCAACCCTCACGCCCCCACCCCGCTGCCCCACGCAGGACGAGCAGAGCACCCTCCAGCTCCTCAAGAAGCACCTGCTCACCGAGCAAACCATCGACAACTACGAGGAGACCATCGCCCAGCTCTCCCGGCAGTGCCGCGCCCTCCTGGAGCTCGGCCACCCGCAGAGGTCCGCCCACACCCCCGGTCACCCCCCGGCCACCCCGGCCACCCCCTTGGCCACCCCCTTGGGCACCCCCCGGGGCTGACGGCGCCGTGGTGTCCTTGCCCAGCGAACAGGTCAGCAGGCGGCAGTCGCAGGTTGACCGGCTGTACGTGTCTCTGAAGGACCTGGTGGAGGAGCGCAAGGTCAAGCTGGAGCAGCAGTACTGGCTCTACCAGCTCAACCGCGAGGTGGACGAGCTGGAGCACTGGATCGCCGAGAAGGAGGTGGTGGCCGGCTCGCCCGAGCTGGGGCAGGACTTCGAGCACGTCACGGTGAGCACGGGAGGGTGGTGGCGGACGTGGTCGGGGCTGGGGTGGCTTTGGGGCCGTGGTGGAGAAGTTGGTGGGGGTTGTTGGGGAGGTTGTGGCTCGCGGTGCTGTCGTGAGGGGTCTGGGGAGCTTTTCTGAGCTCTGGCTGGGGGTCCTGGCACCGTCCTGGTGGTCCTGGCACCATCCGGGTGGTCCTGGCACCATCCTGGTGGTCCTGGCCGATTCCTGGTGGTCCTGGCACCATCCTGGTGGTCCTGGCCATCTCCTCTGTCCCCTGGTAGTCCTGGCACCATCCTGGTGGTCCTGGCCGATTCCTGGTGGTCCTGGCCGATTCCTGGTGGTCCTGGAACCATCTCCTCTGTCCCCTGGTGGTCTTGACACCTTCCTGGTGATCCTGGCACCATTCTGGTGGTCCTGGCCACCCCCTCTGTCCCCTGGTGGTTCTGGCACCATTTTGGTCCTGGCCACCCCCTCTGTCCCCTGGCTGGGGGTCCTGGCACCATCCCCATCCTGGTGGTCCTGGCCATCTCCTCTGTCCCCTGGTAGTCCTGGCACCATCCTGGTGGTCCTGCCCCATCCTGGTGGTCTTGACACTTTCCTGGTGGTCCTGGCACCATCCTTGCTCCATCCTGGTAGTCCTGGCACCATCCTGGTGGTCTTGACACCTTCCTGGTGGTCCTGGCACCATTCTGGTCCTGGCCACCCCCTCCATCCCCTGGCTGAGGGTTCTGGCAGCATCCCTGCCCCTTCCTGGTAGTCCTGGCACCATCCTGGTAGTCCTGGCACCTTCCTGGTGGTTCTGGCACCATTTTGGTCCTGGCCATCCCCTCCATCCCCTGGCTGAAGGTCCTACCACCATCTCTGCCCCATCCTGGTGGTCCTGGCACCATCCTGGTAGTTCTGGCACCATCCTGGTGGTCCTGGCACCATTTTGGTCCTGGCCATCTCCTCTGTCCCCTGGTGGTCCTGCCCCATCCTGGTGGTCTTGACACCTTCCTGGTGGTCCTGGCACCATTCTGGTGGTCCTGGCCAATTCCTGGTGGTCCTGGCCATCTCCTCCATCCCCTGGCTGAGGGTCCTACCACCATCCCCATCCTGCTGGTCCTGGCACCATCCTGGTGGTCCTGGCACCATTTTGGTCCTGGCCACCCCCTCCATCCCCTGGCTGAAGGTCCTGGCTCCATCCCCATCCCACCCTGGTGGTCCTGGCACCATCCTGGTGGTCCTGGCCACCTCCTCCATCCCCTGGCTGGGGGTCCTGGCACCATCCCCATCCCACCCTGGTGGTCCCAAGCCCTGCCCACCCCTGACCCCTGCCCCCTGCCCCCTGACCCCTGCCCCGCGCGCATCCCGGGCCCCCTCAGCTGCTGCAGGAGAAGTTCCTGGAGTTCGCCAGCGAGACGGGCAGCGTGGGCCAGGAGCGCATCGCCGCCGTCAACCAGATGGTGGACGAGCTCATCGACTACGGCCACACGGACGCCGCCACCATCGCCGAGTGGAAGGACGGCGTCAACGAGGCCTGGGCCGACCTCCTGGAGCTGATGGAGACCCGCGCGCAGATGCTGGCGGCGTCCCACGAGCTGCACAAGTTCTTCAACGACTGCAAGGAGGTCCTGGGGCAGATCGAGGAGAAGCGGCAGCGGCTGCCGGAGCTGGCGGCGCGCGAGGGCCGGAGCTCGGCCGGCGCCCTGCAGAGGGCCCTGGGCGCCTTCGAGCACGACGTGGAGGTGCTGGTGACGCAGGTGCGGCAGCTGCAGGAGGGCGCGGCGCAGCTGCGGACGCTCTACGCCGGGGACAACGCCGAGGCCATCGCCGGGCGCGAGCAGGAGGTGCTGCGGGCCTGGAAGGAGCTGCTGGCGGCGTGCGAGGAGTGCCGGCTGCACGTGGCCAGCGTGGCCGACAAGATCCGGTTCGTGGGCACCGCCAGGGACCTGCTGGCCTGGATGGACGGCGTGCTCCACCAGATGGGCGCCGGGGAGAAGCCCAGGTAGGGCTGGTGGGCGAGGAGGGATGGTCCTTCACGAGGTTCTGGGGCTTGGTGCCTCTGAGGGGCCATGGCCACCATGGACTCAAAGATCGTGTCCTGGTGTCTCGTGGTGCCACCATCCCACGTCCTGGTCCATCTGAGGGACCCAAGGATCATAGTCCTGTCCCATCATGGATCAAGGACCACGTCCTGGTCCATGCCAAGGTTCTGTGTCCTGGTCCATCTGAGGGACCCAAGGATCAAGTCCTGTCCCACCATGGACCAAGGACCACGTCCTGGTCCATCCCAAGGTCCTGTGTCCTGGTCCATCCCAAGGTCCTGTGTCCTGGTCCATCTGAGGGTCCATGTCCAGTTCCACCATGGATCCAAGGTTCAAGTCCTGTCCCATCATGGACCCAAGGACCACGTCCTGGTCCATCCCAAGGTCCCATATCCTGTTCCACCATGGATCCAAGGTTCAAGTCCTGTCCCATCATGGATCAAGGACCACGTCCTGGTCCATCCCAAGGTCCCATGTCCTGTCCCATCATGGACCCAAAGATGTCCTGGTGTCTCGTGGTGCAACCATGCCACGTCCTGGTCCATCCCAAGGTCCTGTGTCCTGGTCCATCCCAAGGTCCCATGTCCTGTCCCATCATGGACCCAAAGATGTCCTGGTCTCTCATGGTGCAACCATCCCACGTCCTGGTCCATCCCAAGGTCCTGTGTCCTGGTCCATCTGAGGGACCCAAGGATCAAGTCCTGTCCCATCATGGACCAAGGACCACATCCTGGTCCATCCCAAGGTCCTGGGTCTTGGTCCATCTGAGGGTCCATGTCCTGTTCCATCATGGACCCAAGGATCAAGTCGTGTCCCACCATGGACCAAGGACCACATCCTGGTCCATGCCAAGGTTCTGTGTCCTGTTCCACCATGGACTCCAGGACCACGTCCTGGTCCATCCCAAGGTCCTGTGTCTTGGTCCATCTGAGTCCATGTCCACCATGGACCCAAAGACCATGTTCTGGTCCATCTGAGGGATCCAAGGATCAAGTCCTGTCCCACCATGGACCAAGGACCACATCCTGGTCCACCACAAGGTCCTGTGTCCTGGTCCATCCCAAGGTCCCATGTCCTGTTCCACCATGGACTCTAAGATCGTGTCCTGGTGTCTCGTGGTGCCACCATCCCACCTCCTGGTCCATCTGAGGGACCCAAGGATCAAGTCCTGTCCCACCATGGACCCAAGGACCACGTCCTGGTCCATCTGAGGGACCCAAGGATCAAGTCCTGTCCCACCATGGACCCAAGGACCACGTCCTGGTCCATCTGAGGGACCCAAGGATCAAGTCCTGTCCCATCATGGATCAAGGACCACGTCCTGGTCCATCCCAAGGTCCCATGTCCTGTTCTATCGTGGACCCAAAGATATCCTGGTGTCTCGTGGTGCAACCATGCCACATCCTGGTCCATCCCAAGGTCCTGTGTCCTGGTCCATCTGAGGGTCCATGTCCAGTTCCACCATGGATCCAAGGTTCAAGTCCTGTCCCATCATGGACCCAAGGACCACGTCCTGGTCCATCCCAAGGTCCTGTGTCTTGGTCCATCTGAGGGTCCATGTCCTGTTCCACCATGGACTCAAAGATCGTGTCCTGGTGTCTCGTGGTGCAACCATCCCATGTTCTGGTCCATCTGAGGGACCCAAGGATCAAGTCCTGTCCCACCATGGACCAAGGACCACATCCTGGTCCATGCCAAGGTTCTGTGTCCTGTTCCACCATGGACTCAAAGATCGTGTCCTGGTGTCTCGTGGTGCCACCATCCCATGTCCTGGTCCATCTGAGGGACCCAAGGATCAAGTCCTGTCCCACCATGGACCCAAGGACCACGTCCTGGTCCATCCCAAGGTCCTGTGTCCTGGTCCATCTGAGGGTCCATGTCCTGTTCCACCATGGATCCAAGGTCCACGTCCTGTCACATCATGGACCCAAGGACCACGTCCTGGTCCATCCCAAGGTCCCATGTCCTGTTCCACCATGGACCCAAAGGCCATGTCCTGGTCCATCTGAGGGACCCAAGGATCAAGTCCTGTCCCACCATGGACCAAGGACCACGTCCTGGTCCATCCCAAGGTCCTGTGTCCTGGTCCATCTGAGGGTCCATGTCCTGTCCCACCATGGACCCAAGGATCACGTCCTGGTCCATCCCAAGGTCCCATGTCCTGTTCTATCATGGACCCAAGGATCAAGTCGTGGCCCACCATGGACCCAAGGACCACGTCCTGGTCCGTGTGAGGATCTGGGTCCTGTTCCACCATGGACCCAAGGACATGTTCTGGCTTCTCATGGTGCCACCATCCCGTGTCTTGGTCCATCTGAGGATCTGGGTCCTGTTCCATCATGGACCCAAGGACCAAATCCTGTCCCACCAGGTACCCAAGGACCATGTCCTGGTCCATCCCAAGGTCCCATGTTCTGGTCCATCTGAGGATCTGGGTCCTGTCCCACCAGGTACCCAAGGACCATGTCCTGGTCCATCCCAAGGTCCCATGTTCTGGTCCATCTGAGGATCTGGGTCCTGTCCCACCATGGACCCAAGGACCAAATCCTGGCCCACCACGGACCCAAGGACCAAATCCTGGCCCGCCATGGACCCAAGGATCATGTCCTGGCCCACTGTGGACCCAAGGACCATCTCCTGTCCCACCATGGACCCAAGGACCATGTCCTGTCCCATCATGGCCCCAAGGACCAAGTCCTGTCCCACCATGGACCCAAGGACCCCATCCTGGTCCATCAGCAGGACCCCCCACCCTTCCCCAATGTCCCCTCCCAGCCATCCAGAACCCCCCCCTCCATCCCCACCTTGTCCCTACCCCGCCCCAGGGACGTGTCCTCGGTGGAGCTGCTGATGAACGACCACCAAAGCCTCAAGACCGAGATGGAGGCGCGGGCCAAGAACGTGGCCACCTGCCTGGAGCTGGGCAAGACCCTCATCCTCAGCAAGAGCCCCGCCGCCGACGAGGTGCCCGCCCCAGGGGGTGTGGACGATGCGGGGAGGGGGCGTGGCAGAACTTCTGGGGTGTCCCGACCCACGTGTCCCCTCCCTGCAGATCAAATCCCACATGGAGAAGCTCCTGGCGAAGAAGAAGGAGATGACGGAGAAGTGGGACAAGCACTGGGAGTGGCTGCAGCAGAGTGAGTGCCACCCCTGGGGATACCAGGGGGTCATTGGTGGTGGTTGGGGGGACATCAGAAGGTTTTTGGGGGTTGTTGGGGGGACACCAGGTGTTGGGGTGGACATTGGGTTGTGGAGGACACCAGTTTATGGGGGTCACCAAGTTCTGGGTGGTCATCAGGCATTGGGTAGACACTGGGTGTTGGGGGGACATCAGGTGTTGGGGGGACATCAGGTGTTGGGGTGGGCTTTGGGTCGGGGGAATCAATTTATGGGGGACACCAGGTGATGGGGGACACCAGGTGATGGGGGACACCAGGTGATGGGGGACATGAAATTACGGGGAACACCAAATTATGAAGAACATAAAATTATGAGGAACAGCAAATTACGAAGAACATCAAATTATGGGGAACACCAAATTATGAGGAACACGAAATTACGGGGAACACCAAATTATGAAGAACATGAAATTATGAGGAACACCAAATTATGAAGAACACGAAATTGCGGGGAACACCAAATTAAATTGTGGAGAACACCAAATTATGAGGAACATGAAATTACAGGGATCACCAAATTATGAAGAACACCAAATTATGGGAAACACAAAATTATGAGGAACATCAAATTATGAGGAACACAAAATTATGAGGAACATCAAATTATGAGGAACATGAAATTATGAAGAACACCAAATTATGGGGAACACCAAATTACAGGGAACACCAAATTATGGGGAACTCCAGATTATGGGGAGCACCAAATTAAGAGGAGCACGAAATTACGGGGAACACCAAATTAAATTATGGGGAACACCAAATTATGAGGAACATGAAATTACGGGGAGCACCAAATTATGGGGAACATCAAATTATGAGGAACACGGAATTATGGGGAACATCAAATTATGAGGAACACCAAATTATGAAGAACATGAAATTATGGGGAACACCAAATTAAATTACGGGGATCGCCAAATTATGAGGAGCATGAAATTACGGGGATCACCAAATTATGGGGAACATCAAATTATGGGGAACACCAAATTATGAGGATCACTAAATTATGGGGAACACCAAATTATGGGGAACATCAAATTATCAGGAACACGGAATTATGGGGAACATCAAATTATGAGGAACACCAAATTATGAAGAACACGAAATTACGGGGAACACCAAATTAAATTACGGGGAACACCAAATTATGAGGAGCATGAAATTACGGGGAGCACCAAATTATGGGGAACACCAAATTATGGGGAACATCAAATTATGAGGAACACGGAATTATAGGGAACATCAAATTATGAGGAACACCAAATTATGAAGAACACGAAATTACGGGGAACACCAAATTAAATTGTGGAGAACATCAAATTACGGGGATCACCAAATTATGAAGAACATCAAATTATGGGAAACACAAAATTATGAGGAACATGAAATTATGAAGAACACCAAATTATGGGGAACATCAAATTATGAGGAACATGAAATTACGGGGATCACCAAATTATGGGGAGCACCAAATTATGAAGAACACCAAATTATGGGGAACACAAAATTATGAGGAACATGAAATTATGAAGAACACCAAATTATGGGGAACACCAAATTACGAAGAACATAAAATTATGAGGAACACCAAATTACAGGGAACACCAAATTATGGGGAACTCCAGATTATGGGGAGCACCAAATTAAGAGGAGCACGAAATTACAGGGAACACCAAATTAAATGATGGGGAACACCAAATTATGAGGAACACAAAATTACGGGGAGCACCAAATTATGAGGAACATGAAATTATGGGGATCACCAAATTATGGGGAACATCAAATTATGAGGAACACCAAATTATGAGGATCACTAAATTATGGGGAACACTAAATTATGGGGAACATCAAATTATGAGGAACATGAAATTACAGGGAACACCAAATTAAATTGTGGGGAACACAAAATTATGAGGAACATGAAATTACGGGGAACACCAAATTATGGGGAACTCCAAATTACAAAGAACATCAAATTATGAGGATCACGAAATTATGGGGAACACCAAATTATGAGGAATACCAAATTATGAGGAACATGAAATTATGGGGAACACCAAATTATGAGGAACACGGAATTATGGGGAACACCAAACTATGAGGAACACCAGCCGTGCCGGGTGACACCAAACGCTGAGGGCCAGCAGAGGATGGGTGGCGCCGGCCCCCGCGGTGACGGGCGACCCCGGCTGTGCCGGCAGTGCGCGAGGTGCACCAGTTCGCGCAGGAGGCCGTGGTGGCCGACGCGTGGCTGACGGCCCAGGAGCCGCTGCTGAAGAGCCAGGAGCTGGGCAGCAGCGTGGACGAGGTGGAGCAGCTGATCCGGCGGCACGAGGCCTTCCGGAAGGCGGCGGCTGCCTGGGAGGAGAGGTTCAGCTCCCTGCGGCGCCTCACCACGGTACGGCCGCCACGGGGACGGGGACATCCCCGGGGCTGGGCCCTGCTCGGGGTGGGGACGGCCGTGGGTTCTGCAGAAACGTCTCCTCATCTGACCTTGGGCTTCATCCTGTTCCCGTCTCTGCCGCCGTTTCCATCGCCTGGCTTTGTCCTCTTCATTTCCGTCTCCATCTTCATCTCTGTCCCCATCGCACCTCCATCATCTCCATTGACATCATTTCTATCTCCATCTCCATCATCTCCATCTCCATCCCATCTTATCACATCTCCATCTCCATCCTCATCTCCATCTCCATCTCCATCATCTCCATTGACATCATTTCTATCTCCATCTCCATCATCTCCATCTCCATCATCTCCATCTCCATCTCCATCATCTCCATCTCCATCATTTCTATCTCCATCTCCATCATCTCCATCTGCATCCCATCTCCATCCCATCTTATCACATCTCCATCTCCATCTCCATCTCCATCTCCATCTCCATCTCCATCATCTCCATCTCATCCCTATCTCCATCTGCATCCCATCTCCATCCCCATCATCTCCATCTCCATCCCATCTTATCACATCTCCATCTCCATCCTCATCTCCATCTCCATCATCTCCATTGACATCATTTCTATCTCCATCTCCATCATCTCCATCTGCATCCCATCTCCATCCCATCTTATCACATCTCCATCTCCATCTCCATCCTCATCTCCATCTCCATCATTTCTATCTCCATCATCTCCATCATCTCCATCATCTCCATCTCCATCATCTCTTTCTCCATCTCATCTCGTTTCCACTTCCATCATTTCCATCTCCATCCCATCTCCAAATCTCCATCTTCACTCCATCTCCATCCCATCTGTCATCTCAATTGCCATCTCCATCTCTGTCTCATCCCAATCTCCATCTCCATCATCTCCATAATTTCCTTCTCATCCCCATCCTCATCTCCATCTCAACTCCACCTTCATCTCCATCATCTCCATCATCTCCATCTCCATCCCCATCTCCATCTCTATCATCTCCATCTCCATCTCCATCATCTCCATAATTTCCTTCTCATCCCCATCCTCATCTCAATCTCATCTCCATCCCCATCTCCATCTCCATCTTTATCTCCATCATCTCCATCATCTCCATCTCATCTCCATCTCCATCATCTCCATCTCCATCTTTATCTCCATCATCTCCATCATCTCCATCATCTCCATCTCCATCTCATCTCCATCTCCATCATCTCCATCTCCATCATCTCCATCATCTCCATCATCTCCATCTCCATCCCCATCTCCATCTCAATCTCATCTCCATCATCTCCATCTCCATCTCCATCATCTCCATCATCTCCATCTCCATCTCATCCCCATCTCCATCTCCATCATCCCCATCTCCATCTCAATCTTGTCTCCATCTCCATCATCTCCATCATCTCCATCATCCCCATCTCCATCTCCATCATCCCCATCTCCATCCCCACCATCCCCACCCCACGCCGCAGATCGAGAAGCTCAAGGCCGAGCAGAACAAGCAGCCGCCGACGCCGCTCCTGGCCCGCAAGTTCCTGGGGGAGCCTCCTGGCGCTGCCGACCCTCGGCGGCCGGAGCCGCGCGTCGCCTACGTCCGGCACGAGCTGCGGCCGGAGCGCCTCCAGCCCAAGCTGGACCGCGTCCAGCCGCCGGCCACCGACGGGGCGCCCACCGAGCCGCCCCCGGCCGCCGTCACCGCCGTCACCGCCGCCATCACCGCCGCGGCCGCCGAGCCCCCGGCAGCCACCAAGGCCGAGGAGCCCGGCGAGGCACGGCCGGAGCGGCGCCGGGAGCGCCGGGAGCGCCGGCTGGAGCGGCAGGAGTCCAGCGAGCCGGAGCCGCCGCGGCACGACGGGAAGGGCGGCGGGTGAGCCGGGGGACGCCGCGGGGACGCCGCGGGGACAGCGGGGAGGGGACGGGGCTGAGGTGATGCCACCCTGGTCTCCAAATGTTCTCCAGCAGCAAAGCCACGCTGGCCGACATCGTGGAGCAGCTGCAGGAGAAGGAGGCGGGCGGCCCCGTGCCGGCTTCGGTGAGTCCTTGGTGGCACCTGGGCGACGCTTTGGTGGCCCCAAGGATTCCTCTTCGTGTACCTTTGGGTTCCCCTTGGTGTTCCCTCCATGTCCTCCTGGAGATCCCTCAGTGTCCCCTCCACGTCCCCCTGGAGATCCCTCAGTGTCCCCTCCACGTCCCCCTGGATGTCCCCTCAGTGTCCCCTCCATGTCCCCCTGGGTGTCCCCCTCAATGTCCCCTCCATGTCCACTGCAGATCTCCCAGTGTCCCCTCAACGTCCCCCTGGAGCTCCCTGAGTGTCCCCTCAGTGTCCCCTGCTGTCCCCAGCTGTCCCCTGCTGTCCCCTCACTGTCCCCTGCTGTCCCCTGCTGTCCCCTCACTGTCCCTCACTGTCCCCTGCCGTCCCCTCACTGTCCCCTCACTGTCCCCTGGATCTCCCTCACTGTCCCCTCACTGTCCCCTCACTGTCCCCTCACTGTCCCCTCACTGTCCCCTGCCATCCCCTCACTGTCCCTCACTGTCCCCTCACTGTCCCTCACTGTCCCTCACTGTCCCTCACTGTCCCCTCACTGTCCCTCACTGTCCCCTCACTGTCCCCTCACTGTCCCCTCACTGTCCCTCACTGTCCCCTCACTGTCCCCTCACTGTCCCTCGCTGTCCCCTGCCATCCCCTCACTGTCCCCTCCCTGTCCCCTCACTGTCCCCTGCCATCCCCTCACTGTCCCCTGCTGTCCCCTCCCTGTCCCCTCACTGTCCCCTCACTGTCCCCTGCCATCCCCTCACTGTCCCCTGCTGTCCCCTCACTGTCCCCTCACTGTCCCTCACTGTCCCCTCACTGTCCCCTGCTGTCCCCTCTCTGTCCCCTCACTGTCCCCTGCTGTCCCCTCACTGTCCCCTGCTGTCCCCTCACTGTCCCTCACTGTCCCTCACTGTCCCCTCACTGTCCCCTCACTGTCCCTCACTGTCCCCTCACTGTCCCCTGCTGTCCCTTCCCTGTCCCCTCACTGTCCCCAGCTGTCCCCTCCCTGTCCCCTCCCTGTCCCCTCACTGTCCCCTCACTGTCCCTCACTGTCCCCTCACTGTCCCCTGCTGTCCCTTCCCTGTCCCCTCCCTGTCCCCTCCCTGTCCCCTCACTGTCCCCTCACTGTCCCCTGGATCTCCCTCACTGTCCCCTGCTGTCCCCAGCCCCGTGACCGTGACTCCCCCGCCCGTCTCCCCGCCGGCCCCGAGGCCCTGCCGGAGAGGACGCCTCGTCCGGAGCGTCCCCGCGCGCGGGACCGGCCCAAGCCGCGCCGCCGGCCGCGCCCCCGGGACTCGGCGCAAGGCCCGGGGGAGCCGCGGCGCTCGCGGTCGGCGCCGGCGCAGGGCAGCGCGCCGCCGCCGCCGCCGCCGCCCGCCCACACCGTGGCGCACGAGGGGTTCCTGCTGCGCAAGCACGAGCTCGACGGCGCCGGCAAGAAGGCGTCCAACAGGTCTGGGGGGGAAGCGTGGCCATCGCGGTGCTCCAAGGGGGCGGGGGTCAACAAGAGTTGGGGGTCATCAATGGAAGGGGTTGATCAAGAGTTGGGGGTTCTTCAAATGTTGGGGGTCATCAATGGAAGGGGTTGATCAAGAGCTGGGGGTTCTCCAAGCGTTGGGGTTCATCAATGGAAGGGGTTAATCAAGGGTTGGGGGTTTGCCAAGGATTGGGGTTCATCAATGGATGGGGGTCAACAAGAGTTGGGGGTCATCAATGGAAGGGGTTGATCAAGAGCTGGGGGTTCTCCAAGGGTTGGGGTTCATCAAGGGTTTGGGGTTCATCAATGGTCCACCAGAATTTGGGGGTTCGTCAAGGGTTGGGGTTGATCAAGAGTTGGGGGTTCTCCAAATGTTGGGGTCATCAGTGGAAGGGATTTATCAAGAGCTGGGGGTTCTCCAAATGTTGGGGTTCATCAATGGAAGGGGTTCGTCAAGAGTTGGGGGTTCTCCAAATGTTGGGGTTCATCAAGGGTTGGGGGTCATCAATGGAAGGGGTTCAACAAGAGTTGGGGGTTCTCCAAGGGTTGGGGTTCTCCAAGGGTTGGGGTTCATCAAGAGCCGGGGTTTCTCCAAATGTTGGGTTCATCAAGAGCTGGGGGTTCTCCAAGGGTTGGGGTTCATCAATGGAAGGGGTTCAGCAAATGTTGGAGGTCTTCAAGAGCTGGAGGTTCTTCAGATGTTGGGGTTCATCATTGGAAGGGGTTTGTCAAGAGTTGGGGCTTCTCCAAGGTTTGGGGTCCATCAATGGAAGGGGTTCGTCAAGAGCTGGGGGTTCTCCAAGGGTTTGGGGTCCATCAATGGAAGGGGTTCACCAAGGGTTGGACCTTCTCCAAGGGCTGGGGTTCACCAAGGGTTGGGGTTCATCAAGAGTTGGGGGTTCTCCAAGGGTTGGGGTTCACCAAGGTTTGGGCCTTCTCCAAGCGTTGGGGTTCTCCAAGGGTTGGGGATCCATCAGTGATGGGGTTCTCCAAGGGTTGGGGATCCATGGATCCATCAGTGATGGGGTCCACCAAGGGTTGGGGTGTCCATCAGTGGAGAGGACCCACCAGAATTTGGGGGTTCACCAAGGGTTTGGGGTTCACCAAGGGTTGGGGATCCATCGGTGATGGGGTCCACCAAGGGTTGGGACCTTCTCCAAGGGTTGGGGTTCATCAAGAGTTGGGGGTTCTCCAAATGTTGGGGTTCACCAAGGTTTGGGATCCATCAATGGAAGGGGTTCACCAAGGTTTGGGACCTCCAAGGGTTGGGGATCCATCAGTGATGGGGTCCACCAAGGGCTGGGGTGTCCATCAGTGGAGAGGACCCACCAGAATTTGGGGTTCTCCAAGGGTTGGGGTCCATCAATGGAAGGGGTTCACCAAGGGTTGGGACCTTCTCCAAGGGTTGGGGTTCACCAAGGGTTGGGGTGTCCATCAGTGATGGGGTCCACCAAGGGCTGGGGTGTCCATCAGTGGAGAGGACCCACCAGAATTTGGGGGTTCCACCATCATTGGGGTTCCATCAATGACGGGGATTGACCAGTGACAGCGACAGGACCCTCCATCAACCAAAACTCGGCGTTCCACCAAACCTTTCTCCCCAAACCGTGGTGGTCACCGCCCGTGTCCCACCACGAGCAGGTCCTGGGTCAACCTCTACTGCGTCCTGGCCAAGGGCGACCTGGGCTTCTACAAGGACGCCAAGGGCCCCGCGACCGGCGCCACGCACGCCGGGGAGCCCCTGCTGAGCCTGCACCGCGCCGCCGGCGAGGTGGCCAACGACTACAAGAAGAAGAAGAACGTCTTCAAGCTCAAGTGAGTCCGGGGGCTGCTCGCTTCCGGGGCCTCCGATGGCGCTTTCGGGGTCTCTGATGGCACTTCCGGGGTTTCTGATGGCACTTGTGGGGTCTCTGATGACACTTGTGGGGTTTCTGATGGCACTTCCGGGGTCTCCGATGGCACTTGTGGGGTTTCTGATGGCACTTGTGGGGTTTCTGATGGCACTTGTGGGGTCTCCGATGGCACTTGTGGGGTTTCTGATGGCACTTGTGGGGTCTCTGATGTCACTTTTGGGGTCTCTGATGGCACTTTTGGGGTCTCTGATGGCACTTGTGGGGTTTCTGATGGCACTTGTGGGGTCTCCGATGGCACTTGTGGGGTTTCTGATGGCACTTGTGGGGTCTCTGATGGCATTTTGGGGTCTCTGATGGCACTTGTGGGGTTTCTGATGGCACTTCCGGGGTCTCTGATGGCACTTGTGGGGTTTCTGATGGCACTTGTGGGGTTTCTGATGGCACTTGTGGGGCCTCCGATGGCACTTGTGGGGTCTCTGATGTCATTTTGGGGTCTCCGATGTCACATTTGGGATTTCTGATGTCACTTTGGGGTCTCCTGTTGATTTGGGTGGCCCTGATGTCATTTTGGGGTTTCTGGTGGCACTTTTGGGGCCTCCGATGTCATTTTGGGGTCTCCTGTTGATTTGGGTGGTTCTGATGGCACTTTTGGGGCTTCTGATGGCACTTGTGGGGTTTCTGATGTCACTTCTGGGGTTTCTGATGTCACTTCTGGGGTCTCCTGTTGGTTTGGGTGGTTCTGATGGCACTTCTGGGGTCTCCGATGTCACTTGTGGGGTTTCTGATGGCACTTTTGGGGTTTCTGATGGCACTTTTGGTGGCCCTGATGTCATTTTGGCGTCTCTGATATCACTTTTGGGGTCTCCTGTCAATTTTGGTGGCCCTGATGTCATTTTGGGGTCTCTGATGTCATTTTGGGGTCTCCTGTTGATTTGGGTGGTTCTGATGGCACTTCTGGGGTCTCCGATGTCACTTTTGGGTCTCTGATGTCACTTTGGGGTCTCCTGTTGATTTTGGTGGCCCTGATGTCATTTTGGGGTCTCTGATGTCACTTCTGGGGTCTCCTGTTGGTTTGGGTGGTTCTGATAGCACTTCTGGGGTCTCTGATGGCACTTGTGGGGTTTCTGATGGCACTTTTGGGGTCTCTGATGGCACTTTTGGTGGCCCTGATGTCATTTTGGGTTCTCCGATGTCATTTTGGGGTCTCCTATTGATTTGGGTGGCCCTGATGGCACTTTTGGGGTTTCTGATGTCACTTCTGAGGTCTCTGATGTCATTTTGGGGTCTCTGATGTCAATTTTGGGGTCTCCGATGTCACTTTGGGGTCTCCTGTTGGTTTTGGTGGCCCTGATGTCATTTTGGGGTCTCCGATGTCATTTTGGGGTCTCCTATTGATTTGGGTGGCCCTGATGGCACTTTTGGGGTTTCTGATGGCACTTCTGGGGTTTCTGATGTCACTTCTGAGGTCTCTGGTGGCACTTTTGGGGTCTCCGATGTCATTTTGGGGTCTCCTGTTGGCTTGGGTGGCCCTGATGTCATTTTGGGGTCTCCGATGTCACTTCTGGGGTTTCTGATGTCATTTTGGGGTCTCCTGTTGATTTTGGTGGCCCTGATGTCACTTTTGGGTTCTCTGATGTCACTTTGGGCCCTCCTGTTGATTTGGGTGGCCCTGATGTCATTTTGGGGTCTCTGATGTCATTTTGGGGTCTCCCATGTCACTTCTGGGGTTTCTGATGTCATTTTGGGGTCTCCTGTTGATTTTGGTGGTTCTGATGGCACTTCTGGGGTCTCTGATGTCATTTTGGGGTCTCCTGTTCATTTTGGTGGCCTTGATGTCATTTTGGGGTCTCCAATGTCACTTTTGATGGCCCTGATGTCATTTTGGGGTCTCCGATGTCATTTTGGTGTCTCCTGTTGATTTGGGTGGCCCTGATGGCACTTTCAGCGTTTCTGATGGCACTTGTGGCGTCTCCGATGTCACTTGTGGGTTCTCTGATGTCATTTTGGTGGCCCTGATGGCACTTTTGGGGTCTCCGATGTCACTTTTGGGGCCTCCTGTTGATTTGGGTGGCCCTGATGGCACTTTCAGCGTTTCTGATGGCACTTGTGGCGTCTCTGATGTCATTTTGGGGTCTCCGATGTCACTTTTGGGGTCTCCTGGTGACTTTGGTGGCTCTGGCGCCCCCCAGTCCAGGGGACACGGTGACACTGTCCCTGTCTCGTAGGACCGGCGATGGGAGCGAGTTCCTGCTGCAGGCCAAGGACGAGGTGGGGCCTTGGGGGGTCCTTGAGGGCTTGGGGGGCTCCTTGAGGGCTTTGGGGGGTCCTTGAGGGCTTTGGGGGGGTCTGATGGTGGTTTGGGGGGGGTCTCATGGTGATTTTGGTGGGTCCCAAACCCCATTTTCATTGTCCCCGACCCCATTTTCGATGTCTTTAACCCCATTTTCGTTGTCCCTGATGCCATTTTTAGGGTGTCTGACCCCATTTTTGGGGTCCCTGACCCCATTTTCTGTCCCTAACCCAATCTTTGGTGTCCCAAACCCCATTTTTGGTGTCCCTGACCCCATTTCCGTTGCCCCCCACCCCATTTCCGGTGCCCCCGGCCCCGTTTCTGGTGCTCCCGAGCCCATTTCCGGGGTCCCCGACCCCATTTCCGGTGCCCCCGGCCCCGTTTCCGGGGTCCCTGAGCCCATTTCGGGGGTCCCTGACCCCATTTCCGTTGCCCCCGACCCCATTTCTGGTGCTCCCGAGCCCATTTCTGGTGTCCCTAACCCCATTTCCGGTGCCCCCGGCCCCATTTCCGGTGTCCCCGAGCCCGTTTCTGTTGCCCCCGGCCCCGTTTTTGGGGTCCCTGAGCCCATTTTTGGGGTCCTTGAGCCCATTTCGGGGGTCCCTGAGCCCATTTCGGGGGTCCCTGAGCCCGTTTTTGGCGTCCCCGCTGCCATTTTTAGGGTGTCTGACCCCATTTCCGTTGCCTCCGACCCCATTTCTGGTGCTCCCGAGCCCATTTCCGGTGCCCCCCACCCCATTTCCGTTGCCCCCACCCCGTTTCCGGTGCCCCCGACCCCATTTCCGGTGCCCCCCACCCCGTTTCCGGGGTCCCTGAGCCCGTTTTTGGGGTCCCTGACCCCATTTCGGGGGTCCCTGACCCCATTTCCGTTGCCCCCGACCCCATTTCTGGTGCTCCCGAGCCCATTTCCGGTGTCCCTGAGCCCCATTTCTGGTGCCCCCCACCCCGTTTCTGGTGTCCCTAACCCCATTTCCGGTGCCCCCGGCCCCATTTCCATTGCCCCCGACCCCATTTCCGGTGCCCCCGACCCCATTTCCGTTGCCCCCCACCCCATTTCCGGTGTCCCCGACCCCATTTCCGGTGCCCCTCACCCCATTTCCGGTGCCCCCCACCCCATTTCCGGTGCCCCCGGCCCCATTTCCGGTGCCCCCCACCCCGTTTCCGGTGCCCCTGAGCCCATTTCCGGTGCCCCCGGCCCCATTTCCATTGCCCCTGACCCCATTTCCGGTGCCCCCGGCCCCATTTCCGTTGCCCCCGGCCCCATTTCCGGTGCCCCCGTCCCCATTTCCGGTGCCCCCGGCCCCGTTTCCGGTGTCCCTGAGCCCGTTTCCGGTGCCCCGCAGGAGGACATGCAGGGCTGGCTGCGGGCGCTGGCCGCCAGCGCTCAGGAGCACGCCGAGCTGGCCCGCTGGCAGCAGGGCCTCCTCACCACCTCCTCCACCGACGAGGGGCTCCCCCGCCGCGACCCCGACCGGCCCCGGCGGAAATGAACCCCCCGAGCCCCCACTCTGGGCTCTCGGCCCCACAAAAATCCCAAACTTTGGGGTCCCGGCCCCCCCGAAAAAACCTGAATTTTGGGGTCCCACCCCCTCCACCACGAGCCCTGGGTTTGGGGTCCCGAGCCCCGATTTTGGGGTCCAGGTCTCCCCAAACTCTAATTTGGGGGTCCCAGCATCCTCTGAACCTTCATTTTGGGGTCCTGGTCCCCCCGAAATCTGAGTTTGGGGTTCTGGCCACCCCAAAATCTGAGTTTGGAGTCCCGGCCTGCCCAAAAACCTCAATTTTGGGGTCCTGGCTCCCCCAAAACCCAAATTTTGGGGTCCCGGCCCCCCCTTCCCCCCAGCACAAGCCATAGAGAGCCGGGGGGGCCCCAGCGCCGCCGTTGTACAAATGTAATAAAGCACCCGCTGCACCCCAAAACTGGCCTGGGGGATTCTGGGGGATCCTGGGGGGATTTGGGGAGATCTGGGGGAGTTTGGGGCTTCTTGGGGGAGTTTGGGATGTTCTGGGGGATTTGGGGGAGTTTGGGGGATCCTTGGGGGGATTTTGGATGTCCTGGGGGGATTTTGGGGACATCCTGGGTGGGTTTTGAGGTGTCCTGGGGGGTTTTGAGGTGTCCTGGGGGACTTGGGGGCATCCTGGGTGGGTTTTGAGGTGTCCTGGGGGGATTTTAGGGAGTCCTGGGGGAATTTGGGGACAATCCTGGGTGGGTTTTGAGGCGTCCTGGGGGGTTTGGGGAGTCCAGGGGGAGTTTGGGGCATCCTGGGGGGGAGCCGGGATGTTCTGGGGGGGATTTAGGGAGTCCTGGGGGAGTTTGGGGCATCCTGGGTGGGTTTTGAGGTGTCCTGGGGGGTTTTGAGGTGTCCTGGGGGACTTGGGGGCATCCTGGGGGGGTTTTGAGGTGTCGTGGGGGGATTTTGGGGACATCCTGGGGGGGAGCTGGGATGTTCTGGGGGGGATTTTGGAGACATCCTGGATGGGTTTTGAGGCGTCCTGGGGGGATTTTGGGGAGTTCTTCGGTGTTTGGGGGAGTCCTGGGGGGTATTGGGGCTTCCGTCCCTTTCTGTGAGGAGGGAGTGAAGAGCAGGAGGTGGGGAAAGAGAGAAGGAGGAGGGAGGGAAAGGGGAGGGATGGAAGAGGAGGAGGAAGAGGAAGAGGAGGAGGAAGAGGAAGAGGAAGAGGAAGAGGAGGGACAAAGGCGGATCGAGGCCGAGCGGACGGAGCCATTCCCTGCAGCCCTGCCTGAATTCGCAGCCCCCACCTGTGGGATCATCGCCCCCCCCATGGCTCCGGTGAGCGGGGAGGGGGAGCCCGGCCCGGATATCCCGGGGGGTCCCTGGGTTGGGTTTTTGGGGGGATGTTTGGAGAATGAAGAAGTCCAAGGGTGAGCGGAAAAGGCCCCTCGGGGGGACATCGGGGGGTGGCGGTGGCGGCTGCGGGCAGAGGCAGCCTGGAGGAGCAGAGCCCTGTGTGCCCCAGGAGGCCAAAGTGGGGAGGCCAGAGAGGGGGGAGCGCCGCCATTGGCGGGAGCCTCAAGAGCCTGGAGAGGGGCAGGGGGGACTCCTTGGAGCCGCTGCAGCCGAGAGCCGAGAATGAGGGAGAAGGGAGCCCGGGAGCCCAAAGAGCCCCGGCATCCCAAAATGGGGAGAGCCAAGAGGGGGGAGCTTTTGGCATTGCTGGCACTGCCAGCAGCCTGGGCAGGGCGGGCACCCAGGAGAAGGGGGACCCCCAATGCAAGCAGCTGGGACAGGGGGGAACCCCCGAACACCAGAGGGGAGGGATCAGGGACGGGGAACCCCTGGGAGGCTTTTTCAGGGCTGAATTTTGGTGTTTGGGAGGTGTTTCTGGAGCTCAGGTGGGCAGTGACTTGTAGAGATGGACTTCAAACTCAACGTGCTCATCCCTTGTTTTCCCCAAACCAGGATTTCCCATTGCCAACACTTGGCAGCCTGTGAGGAAGAGGAAGATGCCCCAGGGACACTGAGGCAGGTGAGGAGGAAGTCAGTTCCCCTTTCCCCTCTGTGCTGCTCCATCTCCCAGCCCAGCACGGCCCTGGGGGGATCTCGTTGCCCTTGCCTGTGGCACGGAGGCAAATCCCATGCTGTCCTTGTCCTTCCTCGCCCAGAGCAGGAGCTGAGCATGGAGAGCAGGGAGGACAAATGCCCGCGGCAGAACCTGGTGGCAGAGGCCGTTTTGAGCGGCTCCACGGCGCAGGAAGCCAACGGGGAGGAAAAGGCCCGGAGATGCCGCACGAGGAGGGGCTGCAAACGCAGATGGCGGGGATGTGAGGGGGAAAGAGCGGAAGGTGGCCAGACATGGAGCCAGAGCTCGGAGCTGGTGCTCCATGAGCAGCTCCAGGATGGGGAGAAGCCCCACACGTGCGTGGAGTGTGGGAAGAGCTTCAGGTGGAGCTCCAGCCTGGTCCTGCACCAGGTGATCCACACTGGGGAACGGCCCTACGAGTGTGGGCAGTGTGGGATGAGCTTCAGACGGCGCTCGCACCTGGTCAGGCACCAGAGGATCCACACCGGGGAGAGGCCCTACGAGTGTGGGGAGTGTGGGAAGAGCTTCAGCAGGAGCTCCAGCCTCATTGAGCACCAGAGGACCCACACTGGGGAGAAGCCCTACGAGTGTGGGGAGTGTGGAAGGAGGTTCAGCCACAATTCTGCCCTGATCGTGCACCTAAAGATCCACACAGGGGAGAGGCCCTACGAGTGTTCCGAGTGCGGGAAGGGCTTTAAGACCAGCTCCTATCTCCTCCTGCACTATCGGATTCACACGGAGGAGAGGCCCTTCCAATGCCCCGAGTGCGGGAAGGGGTTCAGGGACAACTCCACCCTGGTCCAGCATCAACACATCCACTCCACGGAGAGACCCCACGAGTGTGGGGAGTGTGGGAAGAGCTTCAGAAGGAGCTCCCACCTGCTCAGCCACCAGATGATCCACAATGGGGAGAGGCCCTACGAGTGTGGGCAGTGTGGGAAGAGCTTCAGCCGCAGCTCCAGCCTGATCCAGCACCAGAACATCCACACCGGGGAGAGACCCTACAAGTGCGGGCAGTGCGGGAAGAGCTTCAGCCACCATTCCACCCTGGTCAGGCACCACATGATCCACACTGGGGAGAGGCCCTACGAGTGTTCCGTGTGTGGGAAGGGCTTTACCAGCAGCTCCCATCTCCTCCTGCACTATCGGATCCACACAGAGGAGAGGCCCTTCCAATGCCCCGACTGTGGCAAGGGATTCATGCAGAACTCCCACCTCATCATCCACCGGCGCATCCACACCGGGGAGAGGCCCTACGAGTGTCCCCAGTGTGGGAAGAGCTTCACCTGCAGCTCTCACTTGACCCAACACCAACGGAGGCACCACTAAGGGAAGCCCTGCGAGTGCCCCGAGTGCGGGCAGAGCTTCGTGCGCTGCTGCAGCTCCATCCCCCACTGGAGGAGGCACTTTGGGCACAGCCCTGGTCACTCACATTCCCCGTGATCCATGTTAGGAACACACCTGGCTGCTTCTCGTTTCAATTCCACCTTAATTTTTTCTATTCTCCATCTCTTTGCACTCCAAAAGTCCGGAGGGATGGATCTGTCCCCTCAAAACCACTCAAATCCCGGTGAAAGCAGCTCAATCTTACCCCAAAAGGGCTCAAACCCACCTCAAAAACCTCAATCCCACTCCAAACCCACTCGATTCCACAGCCACCAGGCTGAGATAAAGGGTTGGGAGGTGATTTAGAGAAGTGGGATCTCAATTTGGAGCAATGGGATGGGGACTGTGTGGGGCTGGGTGTGTGGGATGTATTTGATGGCCAATAAAACTCTCAGAGTTACTGATTTCCCTCCCGTTCACGTTCAATCCCTTGCAGTTCTGTTTGTGTTTGTGTCTCCCTTTTTCCTCTCCTGCCTCTCTTTTCCCTGCTCTGTTTCTCTCTCTGCGTCTCCCTTGACCCAGGCACCACCAGAGACCCCTTCCCTGTATTTATTTGCCTCAGGGACCACCAAAGAGCCTCCCCCGATTTAATTCACCCCTTGCCTGCTTTAATTGACCCCATCCCTGCTTTAATTGACCCCATCCCTGATTTAATTGACCCCTCCTCTGATTTAATTGACCCCTCCCCAATTTAATTGACTTCTTCCCTATTTTAATTGACCCCTCCTCTGATTTAATTGACCCCTCCCCTGATTTAATTGACCCCTCATCTGATTTAATTGACCCCTTGCCTGCTTTAATTGACCCCTCCCCTAATTTAATTGCCCCCTGCCCTGATTTAATTGACCCCTCCCCTGATTTAATTGACCCTGCCTTGATTTAATTGACCCTGCCTTGATTTAATTGACCCCTCCCCTGATTTAATTGACCCTGCCCTGATTTAATTGACCCCATCCCTGATTTAATTGACCCCTGTGCTAATTTAATTGACTTCTTCCCTATTTTAATTGACCCCTGCCCTAATTTAATTGACCCTGCCCTGATTTAATTGACCCTCCCCTGATTTAATTGACCCCATCCCTGATTTAATTGACCCCATCCCTGATTTAATTGACCCTCCCCTGATTTAATTGACCCTTCCCCTAATTTAATTGACCCTGCCCTGATTTAATTGACCCCTCCCCTGATTTAATTGACCCTGCCCTGATTTAATTGACCCCTCCCCTGATTTAATTGACCCTACAGACTGGGATAAACTGGACTGGGATCAAATACGGACTGGGATCAAATAGAGACTGGGATCAAATATAGACTGGGATCAAATATGAAATGGGATCATTTGGACTGGGATCAAATATGGACTGGGATCAAATATGGATTGGGATCAAATACGGAATGGAATCAAATATGGAATGGGATGAAATATGGGCTGGGATCAAATACGGACTGGGGTAAAACATGGACTGGGATCAAATATGGACTGGGATTAAATAGAGACTGGGATAATCCTGACTGGGATAAACTGGGCTGGGATTATTTAGACTGGAATCAAATATGGACTGGGATCCTATGGATTGGGACCATACAGACTGGGATAAACTGGACTGGGATCCAATCAGGACTGGGATCAAATATGAACTGGGATAATCCTGACTGGGATAATCCTGACTGGGATAATCCTGACTGGGATAAACTGGACTGGGATAAACTGGACTGGGATTAAATACGGAACTGGGATCAAATAGCACTGGGATTAAATAGGGACTGGGATCAAATATGGAATGGGATTAAATATGGAATGGAATCAAATAGGGACTGGGATCAAATATGAAACGGGATCATTTGGACTGGGATCAAATATAGACCTGGATTAAATACGGAATGGAATCAAATATGGAATGGGATGAAATATGAACTGGGATCAAATACGGACTGGAATTAAATATGTACTGGGATCAAATATAGACTGGGATCAAATATAGACTGGGATAATCCTGACTGGGATAAACTGGACTGGGATTATTTAGACTGGAATCAAATATGGACTGGGATCCTATGGATTGGGACCATACAGACTGGGATAAACTGGACTGGGATCAAATAGGGACTGGGATCAAATAGGGACTGGGATTAAACAGGGACTGGGATCAAATAGGGACTGGGATTAAATATGGAATGGGATTAAATAGGGACTGGGATCAAATAGGGACTGGGATCAAATATGGACTGGGATCATTTGGATTGGGATTAAACAGGGACTGGGATCAAATAGGACTGGGATAAACTGGGCTGGGATCAAACATGGACTGGGATAAACTGGACTGGGATCAAATATGGACTGGGATTAAATATGGGCTGGGATCAAATATGAACTGGGATAATCCTGACTGGGATAAACTGGGCTGGGATCAAATACGGACTGGGACCATCCCGACAGGCACCGGAACCGCGCGAACCGAGGCGGTCCCGCCCCTCCCAGCCCCGCCCAGTCCCTCTCAGCCCCGCCCAGTCCCTCCCAGTCCCTCCCAGTCCCTCCCATTCCCTCCCAGTCCCGCCCAGGGGCGGAGCCAAAACTCCCCGGAGCGGTCGCGGAGCTCCCGGAGCGCTCCCGGTGCCGATCCCGGATCCCGAATCCCGAATTCCGAATCCCGAATCCCGAATCCCGGTCCCATTCCCGGTTCGGTTCGATCCGGTTCGGTTCGGTTCGGTTCGGTTCAGGGCAGGGGGGATGAAGATCGCGATCTTCGGAGCCACCGGCAGAACCGGGCGGGTCACGCTGGGACTGGCGCTGGAGCAGGGTACGGGACACCCCAAAAATGGGCATGGGGCACCCCAAAAAACGGGCGCGGGGCACCCCAAAAAACGGGCAGGGGACACCCCAAAAATGGGCACGGGGAGATCCCAAAAATGGGCACGGGGAACCCAAAATTTGGGGGAGTTTGGGGGGATTTGGGACCCCAAAAACCGGGAATGCAGGGACCCCAAAAATGGGCACGGGGAGATCCCAAAAATGGGCACTGGGACCCCAAAATTTGGGGGAGTTTGGGGGATTTGGGACCCCAAAAATGGGCACGGGGACACCCCAAAAATGGGCACGGGACACCCCAAAAACGGTGCCCAAAAATGGGCACAGGGAATCCAAAATTTGGGGGAGTTGGGGGGATTTGGGACCCCAAAAACCGGGAACGGAAGGACCCCAAAAACCGGGAACGGGGAGATCCCAAAATGGGCACGGGGAACCCCAAAAACGAGCACGGGACACCCCAAAAACGGTGCCCAAAAATGGGCACGGGGAACCCAAAATTTGGGGGAGTTTGGGGGATTTGGGACCCCAAAAATCGGGAACGGAGGGACCCCAAAAACCGGGAACGGGGAGATCCCAAAATGGGCACGGGACACCCCAAAAATGGGCAGAGGGAACCCAAAATTTGGGGGAATTTAGGGGAATTTGGGGGGATTTGTGACCCCAAAACCGGGAACGGAGGGACCCCAAAAATGGGCACGGGGAACCCAAAATTTGGGGGAGTTTGGGGGGATTTGGGGCCCCAAAAATCGGGAATGCAGGGACCCCAAAAACCGGGAACGGGGAGATCCCAAAATGGGGCACGGGATACCCCAAAAATGGGCACGGGGACAGCCCAAAAACGGGCATGGGGCACCCCAAAAACCGGGAACGGGGACACCCCAAAAATGGGCACGGGGACACCCCAAAAATGGGCACGGGACACCCCAAAAATGGGCACGGGACAGCCCAAAAAACGGGCACAGGGAGATCCCAAAAATGGGCACGGGACACCCCAAAAATGGGCACGGGACAGCCCAAAAAACGGGCACAGGGAGATCCCAAAAATGGGCACTGGGACCCCAAAATTTGGGGGAGTTTGGGGGTATTTGGGACCCCAAAAATGGGCACGGGGAACCCCAAAAATGGACACGGGACACCCAAAATTTGGGGGAGTTTGGGGGATTTGGGACCCCAAAAATGGGCACGGGGACACCCCAAAAATGGGCACGGGGACACCCCAAAAACGGTGCCCAAAAATGGGCACAGGGAATCCAAAATTTGGGGGAGTTTGGGGGGATTTGGGACCCCAAAAACCGGGAACGGGGAGATCCCAAAATGGGCACGGGGAACCCCAAAAACGAGCACGGGACACCCCAAAAACGGTGCCCAAAAATGGGCACGGGGAACCCAAAATTTGGGGGAGTTTGGGGGGATTTGGGACCCCAAAAACCGGGAACGGAGAGACCCCAAAAATGGGCACGGGGAACCCAAAATTTGGGGGAGTTTTGGGGGCATTTGGGGTCCCAAAACCGGGAACAGAGGGACCCCAAAAATGGGCACGGGGACCCCAAAAATGGGCACGGGGAACCCAAAATTTGGGGGAATTTAGGGGGATTTGGGACCCCAAAACCGGGAACGGGGAGATCCCAAAATGGGCACGGGACAACCCAAAATTTGGGGGAGTTTTGGGGGAATTTGGGGTCCCAAAAAGGGGAAATTGGGACCCTAAAATGGGGGGAATTTGGGGGAATTTGGGATACCAAAAAGGGGAAATTTGGGGGATCCCTGAAAGGGAAAGGGGGAGAATTGGGGGGACCCCAAAAGAGGGAAATTTGGGGGACCCCAAAAGCGGAATTTGGGGAAGTCACGGGAAATTTGGGGAAGTCACGGGAAATTTGGGGAAGTTGCCAAAATTTGGGGTCACTCGAGTTTGGGGTCACTGGAGTTTGGGGGAGACCCCGGGAATTTGGGGTCCTTTGGGAATTTGGGGTTCCCAGGGAATTTGGGGTCCTTTGGAAATTTGGGGGAGTTCTTGGGAATTTGGGGTCCTTTGGAATTTGGGGTCCTGAGGGATTTGGGGGGTCCTTGGATTTTGGGGTTCCCTGAGAATTTGGGGTCCTTTGGAATTTGGGGTTCCCTGGAATTTTGGGGTTCCTGGAATTTTAGGAATCCCAGAAATTTTGGGGTTCCCTGAGAATTTGGGGCCCTTTGGAATTTGGGGATCCCCTGGGAACTGAGAGGTTTTGGGGTTCCCTGGACATTGGGGGAGTCCCAGAAATTTGGGGGTTTCTGGAATTTGGGGTCCTTTGGAATTTTGGGGTTCCCTGGAATTTTGGGGAATCTCAGAAATTTGGGGGTTCCCTGAGAATTTGGGGAAAATTCCGACGGTTTGGGGGCTCCCTGGGTTTGGGGGAGTCCCAGAAATTTGGGGTTCCCTGGAATTTTGGGGAATCTCAGAAATTTTGGGGTTCCCTGAGAATTTGGGGTCCTTTGGAATTGGGGCTCCCTGGAATTTTGGGGCCCCAATAATTTGGGGCAAATTCCGACGGTTTTGGGGCTCCCTGAGTTTGGGGGACTCCCAGAAATTTGGGGTTCCCCAGAATTGGGGGAGTCCCAGAAATTTGGGGTCCTTTGGAATTTGGGGTCCCTGGAATTTTGGGGTTCCCTGAGAATTTGGGACTCCCTGGAATTTTGGGGTCCCAAGAATTTGGGGCGAATTCCGACGGTTTTGGGGCTCCCTGGGTTTGGGGGAGTCCCAGAAATTTGGGGTTCCCTGAGAATTTGGGACTCCCTGGGAATTTTGGGGTCCCAAAAATTTGGGGGGGGATCCCGTGGGAATTGAGGGGTTTTTGGGGGAATCTCAGAAATTTTGGGGTTCCCTGAGAACTGAGAGATTTTTGGGGGGGGTTCCCTGAGTTTTGGGGTTCCAAGAATTTGGGATTCCCTGGGAATTTTGGGGTCCCCTCGGAACTGAGGAGTTTCGGGCCTCCTTGACTTTTGGGGTCCCAAAAATTTTGGGGCGAATTCCGACGGTTTTGGGGCTCCCTGGCTTTTGGGGGGGGCTGATAAGGCTTATCTGGGTTTTGGGGGGCGCTGATAAAGCCTGGGAGGGGTTTTGGGGGGGTTTGGGGGGGGCTGATAAGAAATGGGGGGGACCTGAGGGGGTGGGGGGGATTTTGGGGGGTCCTGGTGGGATTTTGGGGAGGTTTTGAGGGGATTTTGGGGGGTCCTGGGGGGATTTTGGGGAGGTTTTGGGGGATTTTGGGGGGGATTTGGGGATTTCTGGGGGGATTTTGGGGGGTCCTGGGAGGATTTGGGGGGTCCTGGGTGGGTCCTGGGGGGTGTGGGGGAGATTTTGGGGGGCCCTGGGGGGATTTTGGGGGTTCCTGGGGGTCCCTGGGGGGATTTTGGGGGGTCCTGGGGGGATTTGGGGAGGATTTTGGGGGGCCCTGGGGGGATTTTGGGGGGTCTTGAGGGGATTTTGGGGGGTCCTGGGGGGATTTTGGGGGGTCCTGGTGGGATTTGGGGGATGTGGGGGGGGATTTGGGGGGTCCTGGGGGGATTTTGGGGGGGCCCTGGGGGCATTTTTGGGGGTCCTTAGGAGGTTTTGGGGGTTTTTGGGGGGTCCTGGGGGGATTTGGGGAGGGATTTGGGGGTTCCTGGGGGATTTTGGGGGTCCTGGATGGGTCCTGGGGGGTGTGGGGGAAATTTTGGGGGGTCCTGGTGGGATTTGGGGAATTTTGGGGAGGATTTGGGGGGTCCTGGATGGGTCCTGGGGGGATTTGGGGGGTTCTGGGTGGAATTTGGGGGGTCCTGGATGGGTCCCGGGGGCTGTGGGGGAGATTTTGGGGGGTCCTGGGGGGATTTGGGGGTTTCTGGGGAGATTTTGGAGGGTCCTGGGGGGGATTTTGGGGATTCTGGGTGGGATTTGGGGGGTCCTGGGGGGGTGGGGGAGGGATTTGGGGGGTCCTGGTAGGATTTTGGGGGGTCCTGGTGGGATTTGGGGGATTTTGGGGAGGATTTTGGGGGGTCTTGGAGGGGTCTGGGGGATTCTGGGGGGATTTTGGGGGGTCCTGGGAGGATTTGGGGAATTTTGGGGAGGATTTGGGGGGTCCTGGATGGGTCTTGGAGGGGTCTGGGGGATTTTGGGGGTCTTGGGGGGTTTTGGGGGGTCCTGGGGTGGATTTTGGGGGGTCCTGGGTGGGATTTTGGGGGTCCTGGATGGGTCCTGGGGGGTCCGGGGTGGATTTTGGGGGGTCCTGGGGGTGTGGGGGAGATTCTGGGGGGATTTTGGGGGGGTCTTGAGGGGATTTTGGGGGGTCCTGGGGGGATTTGGGGAGGGATTTGGGGGTTCCTGGTGGGATTTTGGGGGGTCCTGAGGAGGATTTGGGGGATTTTGGGGGGATTTTGGGGGGTCCTGGATGGGTCCTGGCGGGGCGTGGGGGAGATTTTGGGGGATTTTGGGGGGTCCTGGGGGGGATTTGGGGGTCCTGGATGGGTCCTGGGGGGATTTTGGGGGGCCCTGGGGGAATTGGGATCCCCTGGGTGGATTTGGGGGGTTCCCAATGGGATTTTTGGGGTTCATTATGGGATATTTTTGGGGTTCATTTTGGGATTTTTTGGGGTTCCCAGGTTTCGAGGTGACCGTGCTGCTCCGGGTGGGTTTTGGGGTCCCTGGGTGGATTTTTGGGGTTCATTTTGGGATTTTTTGGGGTTCATTATGGGATTTTTTGGGGATCCCCTGGGTGGATTTTGAGGGTTCCTGACGGGATTTTTGGGGGGTTCCCGATGGGATTTTGGGGTTCATTTTGGGATTTTTGGGGTTCCCAGGTTTCGAGGTGACCGTGCTGGTCCAGGCGGGTTTTTGGGGTCTATAATGGGATTTTTTGGGGTTCATTATGGGATATTTTTGGGGTTCATTTTGGGACATTTTGGGGTTCCCCAGGTTTCGAGGTGACCGTGCTGGTCCGGGCGGGTTTTTGGGGTCTATAATGGGATTTTTTGGGGTTCATTTTGGGATTTTTGGGGTTCATTTTGGGATATTTTGGGGTCCCCAGGTTTCGAGGTGACCGTGCTGGTCCGGGTGGATTCTGGGGGTTCCTGGGTGGATTTTGGGTGTTCATTATGGGATATTTTTTTGGGGTTCCTGATGGGATTTTTGGGTTCATTTTGGGATTTTTGGGGTCCCCCAGGTTTCGATGTGACTGTGCTGGTCCGGGTGGATTTTGGGATTCTTGGGTGGATTTTTGGGGTTCATTTTGGGATTTTTTGGGGTTCATTATGGGATTTTTTGGGGATCCCCTGGGTGGATTTTGAGGGTTCCTGACGGGATTTTTGGGGGGTTCCCGATGGGATTTTTGGGGTGTTCCTGATGGGATTTTTTGGGTTCCTGATGGGATTTTTGGGGTCTCTAATGGGATATTTTTTGGGGTTCCCAGGTTTCAAGGTGACCGTGCTGCTCCGGGTGGATATTGGGGTTCATTTTGGGATATTTGGGCGTTCATTTTGGGATTTTTTTGGGGTTCCTGGTTGGATTTTGGGTGTCTCTGATGGGATTTTTGGGGTTCCCAGGTTTCGAGGTGACCGTGCTGGTCCGGGCAGGTTTGGGGGTCTCTAATGGGATATTTTTGGGTTCATTTTGGGATATTTTGGGTTCCCAGGTTTCGAGGTGACCGTGCTGGTCCGGGTGGATTTTGGGATTCTTGGGTGTATTTTTTGGGTTCATTTTGGGATATTTTGGGGTTCCCAGGTTTCGAGGTGACCGTGCTGGTCCGGGTGGATTTTGGGGTCTATAATGGGATTTTTTGGGATTCTTGGGTGGATTTTTTGGGTTCATTTGGGATTTTTGGGGTTCCCAGGTTTCGAGGTGACCGTGCTGGTCCGGGCGGATTTTTGGGGTCTATAATGGGATTTTTTGGGTTCATTTTGGGATTTTTTGGGGTTCATTATGGGATATTTTGGGTTCATTTTGGGATTTTTGGGGTTCCCAGGTTTCGAGGTGACCGTGCTGGTCCGGGTGGATTTTGGGGATTCTTGGGTGGATTTTTGGGGTTCATTATGGGATATTTTGGGGTCTATAATGGGATTTTTTTAGGGGTCCCTGATGGGAATTTTTGGGTGTTCCTGACGGGATTTTTTTTGGGGTTCCTGATGGGATTTTTGGGGTCTATAATGGGATTTTTTGGGTTCATTTTGGGACATTTTGGGGTTCCCAGGTTTCGAGGTGACCGTGCTGCTCCAGGTGGATTTTGGGGATTCCTGGTTGGATTTTGGGTGTCTCTGATGGGATTTTTTGGGTTCATTTTGGGATATTTTGGGGTTCCCAGGTTTCGAGGTGACCGTGCTGGTCCGGGTGGATTTTGGGGTCTATAATGGGATATTTTTGGGATTCTTGGGTGGATTTTTTGGGTTGATTTTGGGATTTTTTGGGGTTCCCAGGTTTCGAGGTGACCGTGCTGGTCCGGGTGGATTTGGATGTTCCCGATGGGATTTTTGGGTTCATTTTGGGATATTTTGGGGTTCCCAGGTTTCGAGGTGACCGTGCTGGTCCGGGTGGATTTTTGGGGTTCATTATGGGATTTTTGGGGTCTCTAATGGGATTTTTGGGGTTCCCAGGTTTCGAGGTGACCGTGCTGGTCCGGGTGGATTTTGGGGTCTATAATGGGATATTTTTGGGGTCTATAATGGGATATTTTTTGGGGTTCATTATGGGATATTTTGGGTTCATTTTGGGACATTTTGGGGTTCCCAGGTTTCGAGGTGACCGTGCTGGTCCGGGTGGATTTTTGGGGTCTATAATGGGATATTTTTTTGGGGTTCATTATGGGATTTTTGGGGTTCCCAGGTTTCGAGGTGACCGTGCTGGTCCGGGTGGATATTGGGGTCTATAATGGGATATTTTTTGGGGTTCATTATGGGATTTTGGGTTCATTTTGGGATATTTTGGGGTTCCCAGGTTTCGAGGTGACCGTGCTGGTCCGGGTGGATTTTGGGGATTCTTGGGTGGATTTTTGGGTTCATTTTGGGATATTTTGGGGTTCCCAGGTTTCGAGGTGACCGTGCTGGTCCGGGTGGATTTTGGGGATTCTTGGGTGGATATTGGGGATTCTTGGGTGGATTTTTTGGGGTTCATTTTGGGATATTTTGGGGTTCCCAGGTTTCGAGGTGACCGTGCTGGTCCGGGTGGATTTTTGGGGTCTATAATGGGATTTTTTGGGTTCATTTTGGGACATTTTGGGGTTCCCAGGTTTCGAGGTGACCGTGCTGGTCCGGGCGGGTTTTGGGGATTCTTGGGTGGATTTTTGGGGTTCATTTTGGGATTTTTGGGGTTCATTATGGGATATTTTTGGGGTGTTCCCGACGGGATTTTTTGGGGTTCATTATGAGATTTTTGGGGTTCCTGATGGGATTTTTGGGGTCTATAACGGGATATTTCTTGGGGTTCCTGATGGGATTTTTTTTAGGGTCTATTTTTGGGGTTCCCAGGTTTCGAGGTGACCGTGCTGGTCCGGGTGGATTTTGGGGATTCTTGGGTGGATTTTTGGGGTTCATTATGGGATTTTTGGGGTCTATAATGGGATTTTTTTAGGGGTCCCTGATGGGAATTTTTGGGTGTTCCTGACGGGATTTTTTTTGGGGTTCCTGATGGGATTTTTGGGGTCTATAATGGGATTTTTTGGGGTTCATTTTGGGACATTTTGGGGTTCCCAGGTTTCGAGGTGACCGTGCTGGTCCGGGCGGATTTTGGGGGTTCATTATGGGATTTTTTGGGTTCATTTTGGGACATTTTGGGGTTCCCAGGTTTCGAGGTGACCGTGCTGGTCCGGGTGGATTTTTGGGGTTCCTGATGGGATTTTTTGGGTTCATTTTGGGGTTCCCAGGTTTCGAGGTGACCGTGCTGGTCCGGGTGGATTTTGGGGATTCTTGGGTGGATTTTTGGGGTTCATTTTGGGATTTTTGGGGTTCCCAGGTTTCGAGGTGACCGTGCTGGTCCGGGTGGATTTTGGGGTCTATAATGGGATATTTTTGGGTTCATTTTGGGATATTTTGGGGTTCCTGATGGGATTTTTTGGGTTCATTTTGGGACATTTTGGGTTTCCCAGGTTTCAAGGTGACCGTGCTGGTCTGGGTGGATTCTGGGGGTTCCTGGGTGTATTTTTTGGGTTCATTTTGGGATATTTTGGGTTTCCCAGGTTTCGAGGTGACCGTGCTGGTCCGGCTGGATTCTGGGGTCTATAATGGGATTTTTTGGGTTCATTTTGGGATATTTTGGGTTCCCAGGTTTCGAGGTGACCGTGCTGGTCCGGGTGGATTCTGGGGGTTCCTGGGTGGATTTTTTGGGTTCATTTTGGGATATTTTGGGGTTCCCAGGTTTCGAGGTGACCGTGCTGGTCCGGGTGGATATTGGGGTTCATTATGGGATATTTTTTGGGTTCATTTTGGGATTTTTGGGGTTCCCAGGTTTCGAGGTGACCGTGCTGCTCCGGGTGGATTTTTTGGGTTCATTTTGGGACATTTTGGGGTTCCCAGGTTTCGAGGTGACCGTGCTGGTCCGGGCGGGTTTAGGTGTTCCCGATGGGATATTTTGGGTTCATTTTGGGATATTTTGGGGTCCCCAGGTTTCGAGGTGACCGTGCTGGTCCGGGCGGGTTTAGGTGTTCCCGATGGGATATTTTGGGTTCATTTTGGGATATTTTGGGTTCCCAGGTTTCGAGGTGACCGTGCTGGTCCGGGACCCCTCGCGGCTGCCCCCCGGCCCCGCCCCTCACCGGGTTCTGCTCGGGGACGCTCGGGACCCGCGCGCGGTGGGGGCGGCGCTGCAGGGCCAGGAGGGGGCGCTGATCGTGCTGGGAACCGGAAACGACCTCGGTACGGACGGGGACACGCCCACAACGGGACCACGCCCACACCGGGACCACGCCCACACCGGGACCACGCCCACACCGTGGCTCCACCCACACCGTGACCACGCCCGCACCGTGGCTCCACCCACACACTGACCACGCCCCACACTGTGACCACGCCCCACAGTGACCACGCCCATACACTGACCATGCCCACACATTGGCCACGCCCACACAGTGACCACGCCCACACAGTGACCACGCCCACATAGTGATCCCGGCCCCACACTGACCATGCCCACACTGTGACCACGCCCCCCCGTGCTATGACCCTGCCCACACGGTGACCACGCCCCTACATCGACCATGCCCACACAGTGACCACGCCCACAGAGTGGCACCGCCCACACTGTGGCCCCGCCCACACAAGGACTACACACACACTGTGACCACGCTCCCACAGTGGCCCCGCCCACACTGTGACCTCGCCGTCACTGTGACCACGCCCACACACTGACCACGCCCACAGAGTGGCACCGCCCACACAGTGACCACGCCCACAGAGTGATCCTGGCCCCACACTGTGACCACGCCCACAGAGTGGCCATGCCCACACTCTGGCCACGCCCACACTGTGACCACGCCCCACACACCGACCATTGCCCACACTGTGACCACACCCACACACTGACCACGCCCCACACTGTGACCATGCCCTCACAGTGACCACGCCCACACAATGACCACGCCCACACAGTGGCCCCGCCCCTGCATTGACCATGCCCTCACAGTGACCACGCCCACACAATGACTACGCCCACACACTGACCATGCCCTACACTGTGACCACGCCCACACAGTGACCATGCCCACACATTGACCACGCCCATACACTGACCATGCCCAACACTGTGACCACGCCCACACTGTGACCATGCCCTCACAGTGACCATGCCCATACACTGACCACGCCCACAGAGTGACCCCATCCCCACACTGTGGCCCCGCCCCTACACTGACCACGCCCACACTGTGACCATGACTACACGGTAACCACGCCCACAGAGTGGCACCGCCCACACACTGACCATGCCCCACACTGTGACCACGCCCACACTGTGACCATGCCCACACTGTGACCATGTCCGCACATTGACCACGCCCACACAGTGACCACGCCCCGCACTGTGACCACGCCACAGAGTGGCCCTGCCCACAGAGTGATCCCGCCCCCACACTGACCACGCACACCCAGTGGCTCTGCCCACAGAGTGGCCACGCCCACAGAGCGGCCACTCCACCACACAGACCACGCCCACAGTGACCCCCGCCCACACGGTGACCCCTCCCACACGGTGACCCCCGCCCACAGTGACCACGCCCACAGAGAGGCACCGCCCGCACTGTGACCACTCTCCCGTGCTCTGACCCCGCCCACAAAGTGGCCCCGCCCACACAGTGTGACCTCCTCCCCATGCTCTGACCCCGCCCCCACAGAATGACCCCGCCCCCACAGAATGACCCCGCCCCCACACTGACCCCTCCCCCACAGTGACCCCGCCCCCACACTGTGACCCCTCCCCCCACAGTGACCCCGCCCCCCAAACTGTGACCCCCCCTCCACCCTGTGATCCCGCCCCCATGCTCTGACCCCACACTGTGACCACGCCCCCATGCACTGACCCCGCCCCCACACTGTGACCCCTCCCCCCACCTGCACTGACCCCTCTTGACCCCTCCCCCATTGACCTCTGACCCCCTTTTGGGTGCCCCTCCCCCACCAGCCTCTGACCCCTCCCCCACCCATCTTGACCCAACCTCACCCCTCCCCCTTTGACCTTTGACCCCATTTTGGCAA
>NC_135300.1:168879-245709 GCF_051311805.1 Agelaius phoeniceus
AAAATCAGCCCAAAAATTCACCCAAAATCCCCCCAAAAATCCCACAAAAATCCCCTAAAAATCTGCCAAAATCACCCCAAAAATCCCTCAAAATCCCCTCAGAAATGCCCCCAAATCACCCCAAAAATTCACCCAAATCCATCCCAAAAATTCACCCAAATCAGCCTAAAATTCACCCAAATCGGGCCAAAAATCAGCCCCAAATCACCCCAAAAATCAGCCCCAAATCACCCCAAAAATCAGCCCCAAATCAGCCCAAAAAATCTCCCAAAATCCCCTCAAAATCAGCCCAAAAATTTACCCAAATCAGCCCAAAAATCCCAAAAAAATCCCCTCAAAAATCCCCTCAAAAATCCCCTAAAATCACCACAAAAATTCACCCAAATCAGCCCGAAAATTCACCCAAATCACCCAAAAAATCAGCCTCAAATCACCCCAAAAATTCACCCAAATCCATTGCAAAAATCCCACAAAATCACCCCAAAAATTCACCCAAATCAGCCCAAAAATTCACCCAAATCACCTCAAAAATCAGCCCCAAATCACCCCAAAAATCCCTCAAAAATTCACCCAAATCAGCCCCCAAAATCCATCCCAAAAATCCACCAAATCACCCCAAAAATCCCCCCAAAACCTCCTCAAATCCCCCCAAAAATTCCCCCAAATTTTGGGGCGGGGTTTCCGCATTTTGGGGGTGGGTTCCTAAATCCCCTTGGCTCTGGCAGCGTTCCTGCTGTGGCGCCGCATTCCTGCTGTGGCATCCCCAAAATCCCCCCAAAATCCCCCTGAACCACCCCAAAACCACCCCCCAAATTTTGGGGCGGGGTTTCCACATTTTTGGGGTGGGTTCCTAAATCCCTTTGGCTGCAATGTTCGTGCTATGGCTCCCAATTCCTGCTGTGGGATCCTCACTGTGTCCCCCCAAAACCTCCTCAAATCCTCCCAAAATCCCCCTGAACCACCCCAAATTTTGGGGCGGGGTTTCCATATTTTCGGGTCGGTTCCTAAATCCCTTTGGCGCTGGCAGCGTTCCTGCTGTGGCACCTCTAACACATCCTCCAAATCCCCCCAAAACCTCCTCAAATCCCCCCAAAATTCCCCAAATTTTGGGGCGGGTTTTCCACATATTTTGGGATCGGTTCCTAAATCCCCTTGGCTGCAATGTTCCTGCTGTGGGACCTGTAGCACATCCTCCAAATCCCCTCAAATCCCCCCAAAACCTCCTCAAATCCCCCAAAAACCTCCTCAAATGCCCCCAAAATTCCCCCAAATTTTGGGGCGGGGTTTCCACATTTTCGGGGTGGGTTCCTAAATCCCCTTGGCGCTGGCAGCGTTCCTGCTGTGGGATCCTCAGTGTGTGTGTCCCCAAAATCCTCCCCAAAAATCCTCCTAAAATCCCCCGGAACCCCCCCAAAACCGCCCCCCAAATTTTGGGGCGGGGTTTCCACATTTTTGGGGTGGGTTCCTAAATCCCCTTGGCCGCAGTGTTCCTGCTGTGGTGCTGCATTCCTGCTGTGGGATCCTCTGTGTGTCCCCCCAAAATCCCCCCCAAAATCCCCCTGAACCACCCCAAAACCCCTCCCAAATTTTGGGGCGGCGTTTCCACACTTTCGGGCTCGGTTCCTAAATCCCCTTGGCGCTGGCAGCATTCCTGCTGTGGGATCATCACTGTGTGTCCCCAAACTCCCCCGGCCACCCAAAATCCTCCCCAAAATCCCCCTGAACCACCCCAAATTTTGGGGCGGGGTTTCCGCATATTTCGGGGTCGGTTCCTAAATCCCCTCGGCCTCAGCGTTCCTGCTGTGGGATCCTCAGTGTGTGTGTCCCCAATATCCCCCGAAAATCCCCCTGAACCACCCCAAAACCGCCCCCAAATTTTGGGGCGGGTGTTCCGCATTTTCGGGGTGGGTTCCTAAATCCCTTTGGCTGCAATGTTCCTGCTATGGCACCTCTAACACCTCCAAATCCCCTCCAAATGCCCCCAAAACCTCCTCAAATCCCCCCAAAATCCCCCTGAACCACCCCAAAACCGCCCCCCAAATTTTGGGGCGGGGGTTTCGGCATTTTCGGGGTGGGTTCCTAAATCCCCTTGGCGCTGGCAGCGTTCCTGCTGTGGGATCCTCACTGTGTCCCCCCAAAATCCTCCCCAAAAATCCTCCCCAAAATCCCCCTGAACCACCCCAAAACCACCCCCAAATTTTAGGGTGGGGTTTCCACATTTTTGACAGAGGTTCCTAAATCCCTTTGGCTGCAATGTTCCTGCTGTGGGACCTGTGCTGCAGGTCCCCTCCAAATCCCCCCAAAATCCCCCTGAAATGCCCCCAAAATCCCCCCAAAATTCCCCCAAATTTTCGGGCAAGGGTTCCACATATTTTGGGATCGGTTCCTAAATCCCCTTGGCCGCAGCGTTCCTGCTGTGGCACCTCTAACACCTCCTCCAAATCCCTCCAAATGCCCCCAAAACCTCCTGAAATGCCCCCAAAATCCCCCTGAACCACCCCAAATTTTGGGGCGGGGTTTCCGCATTTTCGGGGTGGGTCCCTAAATCCCCTTGGCGCTGGCAGCGTTCCTGCTGTGGGATCCTCACTGTGTGTCCCCAAACTCCCCCTGCCACCCAAAATCCTCCCCAAAATCCCCCTGAACCACCCCAAAACTCCTCCCAAATTTTGGGACGGGGTTTCCACATATTTTGGGATCGGTTCCTAAATCCCCTTGGCTGCCATGTTCCTGCTATGGCACCTCTAACACATCCTCCAAATCCCCTCAAATCCCCCTCAAATCCCCCCAAAATCCCCCTGAACCACCCCAAAATTCCCCCAAATTTTGGGGCGGGGTTTCGGCATTTTCGGGCTCGGTTCCTAAATCCCCTTGGCGCTGGCAGCGTTCCTGCTGTGGGACCTGTGCTACAGGTCCCTCCAAATCCCCCCAAAACCCCCTGAAATGCCCCCAAAATCCCCCTGAACCACCCCAAAACCACCCCCAAATTTTCGGGCAAGGGGTTTCCACATATTTTGGGCTCGGTTCCTAAATCCCCTTGGCGCTGGCAGCGTTCCTGCTGTGGCACCTCTAACACTTCCTCCAAATCCCTCCAAATGCCCCCAAAACCTCCTGAAATGCCCCCAAAATCTCCCTGAACCACCCCAAAAATCCTCCTAAAATCCCCCTGAACCACCCCAAAACCGCCCCCCAAATTCTGGGGCGGGGTTTCCACATTTTTGGGCTCGGTTCCTAAATCCCCTTGGCGCTGGCAGCGTTCCTGCTGTGGCACCTCTAACACCTCCAAATCCCCTCAAATCCCCCCAAAACCTCCTGAAATGCCCCCAAAATCCCCCCAAAACTGCTCCCAAAATTTGGGGCGGGGTTTCCGCATTTTCGGGTCGGTTCCTAAATCCCCTTGGCGCTGGCAGCGTTCCTGCTGTGGGATCTGTGCTACAGGTCCCTCCAAACCCCCCCCAAATCCCCCCAAAACCTCCTCAAATCCCCCAAAATTCCCCCAAATTTTGGGGAGAGGGTTCCACTTTTTTTTTTTTGGTGAAGCTCCTAAATCCCTTTGGCTGCAGTCTTCCTACTATGGGACCTGTGCTACAGGTCCCTCCAAACCCCCCCAAAACCCCCCCAAAAATCCCCCCAAAATCCCCCTGAACCACCCCAAAACTGCTCCCAAATTTTGGGGCGGGGTTTCCGCATTTTCGGGGTGGGTTCCTAAATCCCTTTGGCTGCAGCGTTCCTGCTATGGCACCCCATTCCTGCTATGGGATTCTTACTGTGTCCCCCCAAAATCCCCCTGAACAACCCCAAAATTCCCCCCAAAATTTGGGGCGGGGTTTCCGCACTTTCGGGCTCGGTTCCTAAATCCCCTTGGCAGCGTTCCTGCTGTGGGATCCTCAGTGTGTGTGTCCCCAAAATCCTCCCCAAATCCCCCTGAACCACCCCAAAACCGCCCCCATATTTTAGGGTGGGGTTTCCACATTTTTGACAGAGGTTCCTAAATCCCCTTGGCCGCAGCGTTCCTGCTGTGGCATCCCCAAAATCCTCCCCAAAACCTCCTCAAATCCCCCAAAATCCCCCCAATTTTTGGGGCGGGGGTTTCCGCATTTTTGGGAGCAGTTCCTAAATCCCTTTGGCTGCCATGTTCCTGCTATGGCACCTCTAAGACATCCTCCAAATCCCCTCAAATCCCCCCAAAAACCTCCTCAAATCCTCCCAAAAATCCCCCGGAACCCCCCCAAAACTGCTCCCAAATTTTGGGGCGGGTTTTCCGCATTTTTCGGGCTCGGTTCCTAAATCCCTTTGGCGCTGGCAGCGTTCCTGCTGTGGGACCTGTGCTACAGGCCCCTCCAAACCCCCCCAAAATCCCCCCAAAACCTCCTCAAATGCCCCCAAAATCCCCCAAAAATTCCCCCAAATTTTGGGGCGGGGTTTCCGCATTTTCGGGGTGGGTTCCTAAATCCCCTCGGCGCTGGCAGCGTTCCTGCTGTGGGATCCCGCGCGGGTCCCGGAGCGGCTGCGGGCGCTGACCGAGGATCACCGGCGCATGGAGCGGCTCCTGCGGGGCTCGGGGCTGCGCGCGGTGCTCGTGATGCCCCCGCACATCGCGGGTAAAACGGGGGCGGGAAAATGGGGGAAAAAAGGGGGAAATTGGGAAAATTGGGGAATGGGGGAAATTGGGAATGGGGGGAAAAAGGGGGAAATTGGGAAAAATGGGGGAAAATAATGGGGGGGAAATGGGGGGAAAAAGGGGGAAATTGGGAAAAATGGGGGGAAATAATGGGGGGGAAAATGGGGGGAATGGGGAATGGGGGAATAATGGGGGGAAAAGGGGGGGAAAAGGGGGAAATTGGGAAAATTGGGGAAAAATAATGGGGAGAAATGGGGAAATTGGGAAAATTGGGAATAATGGGGGGGAAAGGGGGGGAAAAAGGGGGAAATTGGGAAAATTGGGGAAAAATAATGGGGGGGAAATGGGGGAATTGGGGGAATGGGGGTGATTGGGGAATGGGGGGGACTGGGGGGAAATTGGGAAAATTGGGGAAAAATAATGGGGGGGAAATGGGGGAATAATGGGGGAGAAATGGGGGAAAAAGGGGGAAAGTGGGAAAATTGGGGAAAAATAATGGGAGGGAAATGGGGGAAATTGGGAAAATGGGGGGAAAAATAATGGGGGGGAAATGGGGGTAAAAGGGGGCGGGGAAAATGGGGGGGAAAAGGGGGAAAGTGGGAAAAATGGGGAAAAATGGGGGGGAAATGGGGGAAATTGGGAAAATTGGGGGGAATAATGGGGGGGAAAGGGGGGGAAAAGGGGGAAATTGGGAAAAATGGGGGGAAATGGGGGGAAAAGGGAAAATTGGGAATTGGGAATGGGGGGAAAAAGGGGGAAATTGGGAAATGGGGAAAATTGGGGAAAAATAATGGGGGGAAATTGGGAAAATTGGGGAGAAATAATGGGGGGATTGGGGGAAAATGGGGAATGGGGGGAAAAAGGGGGAAATTGGGAAAATTGGGGGAAAATTGGGGAATGGGGGAAAAAGGGGGAAATTGGGAAAATTGGGGAAAAATAATGGGGGAATGGGAATGGGGGGAAAAAGGGGAAATTGGGGAAATTGGGGGGAAATAATGGGGGAAAAACGGGGGAAAATGGGGAAAAATGGGGAAAATGGGGGAAAATGGGGGGAAAGGGGATTGGGAAAAATGAGAAAAATTGGGAATGGGGGGAAATGGGGGGAAATGGGGGAAAAAGGGGGAAATTGGGAAAATTGGGGAAATAATGGGGAGTAATGGGGGGAATTGGGAAAATTGGGGGAAAATTTGGGAATGGGGAAAATGGGGAAATAATGGGGGAAATTGGGAATGGGGGAAAAAGGGGGAAATTGGGAAAATTGGAATAATGGGGAATGGGGGGAATGGGGGGAAATGGGGAATGGGGAAAATTGGGGGAAAAAGGGGGAAATTGGGAAAATTGGGGGGAAATAATGGGGGAAATTGGGAAAATTGGGAAAATTGGGAGAAATGGGAAATGGGGAAATGGGGGAAAGGGGGAAATTGGGGAAATGGGGGAAAATGGGGGAAAATGGGAAAAATGGGGGAAAATGGGGAAAAGGGGGAAAATGGGGGAGAAAATTGGGAGAATTGGGAAAATGGGGAAATTGGGGTTAAATGGGGGGAGAAATGGGGGTAAATTGGGGAATGGGGAATTGGGGAATTAATGGGGGAATGGGGGAAATGGGGGAATGGGGGGAAAAAGGGGGAAATTGGGAAATTGGGGATTAATGGGGGAATGGGAATTGGGGGGGAATTGGGGGAAATTGGGAAAAATGGGGAATTGGGGGGAAAAAGGGGGAATTGGGAAATTGGGGAATTTTGGGGGGAATTGGGGGGGAAATGGGGGGTAATTGGGAATTGGGGGGAATGGGGGGAATTGGGAAATTTGGGGGAAATAATGGGGGAAAAGGGGGAAATTGGGAAATTGGGGAAAAATTGGAATGGGGGATTGGGGGTAAAGGGGGAAGGGAAATTGGGGGGAAAAGGGGGAATTGGGAAAATTGGGGATAATGGGGGGGAAATGGGGGAATGGGGGAAATTGGGAAATTGGGGGGAAATGGGGAATGGGGGGAATGGGGGGAAATGGGGATTGGGAAAAATGGGGAAAAATGGGCTGAAAAGGGGAAAATTGGGAAAATGGGGGAAATGGGGGGAAGGGGGATTGGGGGGAATTGGGAAAATTTAGGGGAAAATGGGGGGAAATGGGGTGAAATTGAGAAATTGGGGGAAATGGGGGGAATGGGAAAATGGGGGAAATGGGGGGGAATTGGGAAAATTGGGGGAAAAATGGGGGAGTATGGGGGAAAAATGGGGAAAATGAGGGGAATGGGGGGAATTGGGAAAATGGGGGAATGGGAATTGGGGAATGGGGGGAAATGGGGGGATTGGAAAAATGGGAAATGGGGAATGGGGGGAATTGGGGATTAATGGGGAATGGGGGGAAATAGGGGGAATTGGGAAAATTGGGGAAATAATGGGGGGAAATGGGGAATTGGGGGGAAAAGGGGGGAAAGTGGGAAAAATGGGAAATTGGGGGAGAAAATGGGGGAAAATTGGGGGAAATGGGGGGGAAATTGGGATAAATTGGGGGAAAAACGGGGAAAAAATGGGGGTGGAAAATGGGGGAAAAAATGGGGGTGGAAAAATGGGAGAAAAAATGGGTGGAAAAATGAGGGAAAAATGGGAAAAAAAAAGGGGAAAATGGGAGAAAAATCCAAGGAAAAACCAGGGAAAAAATGCCAGCAAAAACCACGAGGGAAAACCGGGATCGAAACGGGCAAAACGGGCGGCGCCGGTGCCGCCCCGGCTGATCCGGTGCCGTTTCCGGGGCGGATCCCGGGATCCAGTGGATCAGCCCCTGACCGGGGACTACGAGGTGACCGTGGGGGCGGCCGGGGGCCCCGGCTCCTCGCGGGCGATCTCGGCGCCGGATCTGGGCCATTTCCTGCTCCGCTGCCTCCGCGAGGACGAGTTCGACGGGAAGAGCGTCTACGTCAGCCGGCACTACCCCAAGGAGTAGGGATCCGAAGGGATCCGAAGGGATCCGGTGGGGTCTGGGGGGGTTTGGGGGGGTTTGGGGGGTTTGGGGGGGTTTGGTGGGATTTTGGGGGATCTGGGGGGGTTTGGTGGGATCTGGTGGGGTTTGGTGGGGTTTGGTGAGGTTTGGTGGGGTTTGGTGGGATCTGGTGGGGTTTGGTGGGGTTTGATTGGATCTGATTGGATCTGATGGGGTTTGATTGGATCTGATGGGGTTTGGTGGGGTCTGGTGGGGTTTGGTGGAGTTTGGTGGGATCCAATGGGATCTGATGGGGGGAAAATGGATCTGATGGAGTTTGATGGGATCCACTGGGATCCACTGGGATTTGATGGGTTTGGTGGGGGTTTGATTGGATCTGGTGGGATCCATTGGAATCCATCGGGATCTGATGGGGTTTGATGGGGTTTGGTGGGATCTGATGGGATCTGATGGGGTTTGATTGGATTTTGGTGGGGTTTGGTGGGATCTGATTGGGTTTGAGGGGATCTGATTGAATCTGATGGGGTTTGGTGGGATCTGGTGGGGTCTGGTGGAGTTTGGTGGGGTTTGATGGGATCCAATGGGGTTTGATGGGATCTGATTGGATCTGGTGGGGTTTGGTGAGGTTTGATGGGATCTGATGGGGTTTGATGGGATCCATCGGGATCCGATGGGGTTTGATGGGGTTGGTGGGATCTGATTGGGTTTGGTGGGGTTTGATGGGATCTGATTGGATCTGATGGGGTTTGGTGGGATCTGATGGAGTTTGATGGGATCCGCTGGGATCTGGTGGAGTTTGATGGGGTTTGGTGGGATCAGATGGGATCCAATGGGATCCACTGGGATTTGATGCGGTTTGGTGGGATCTGATTGGATCTGGTGGGGTTTGGTGGGGTCTGGTGGAGTTTGGTGGGGTTTGATGGGATCTGATTGGATCTGATGGGGTTTGGTGGGGTTTGGTGGGATCTGATTGGATCTGATGGAGTTTGATGGGATCCATCGGGATCCGATGGGATCTGATTGGATCTGATGGGGTTTGATGGGATCTGATTGGATCTGATGGGGTTTGATGGGATTTGATGGGGTCTGGTGGGGTTTGGTGGGATCCGATGGGATCCAATGGGATCTGATGGGGGAAAAATGGGATCTGATGGAGTTTGATGGGGTCTGATGGGGTTTGGTGGGATCCAATGGAGTTTGATGGGGTCTGATTGGATCTGATGGGGTTTGATGGGGTTTGTTTGGATCTGATGGGATCCTTTGGAATCCATTGGGATCCGATGGGGTTTGATGGGATCTGATGGGGTTTGATGGGTTCTGATTGGATCTGATGGGTCTGATAGGGTCTGATTGGATCTGATGTGGTCTGATAGGGTTTGATGGGTTCTGATTGGATCTGATGGGGTTTGGTGGGATCAGGTGGGTTTGATGGGATCCAGTGGGATCTGATGGGGTTTGAATGGGTTTGATGGGATCTGATGGGGTTTGATGGGGTTTGTTTGGATCTGATGGGATCCTTTGGAATCCATTGGGATCCGATGGGGTTTGATGGGATCTGATTGGATCAGATGGGGTCTGGTGGGATCAGATGGGGTCTGATGTGCTCCGCTGGGATTTAACCGGGATCCGATGGGATCTGACTGGGATTGGCTGGGATCCGATGGGGCCTGGTGGGATCCAATGGGATTTCGGGGCCAGAATTTGGGGCTCCCAAGGTGACCCAGCCACGGGATCGCCCCAGGGATTTGGGGGATCCTGCGAGGATTTTTGAGGGATCCTGAAGGGGCTTTTGGAGGGATCGTGTGAGAATTGGGGAGCCCTGGGAGGATTTTGGGGATTTTGGGAAGATTTTGGGGAATTTTGGGAGGATTTGGGAGATCTTGGAAGATTTTTGGATTTGGGAGGATTTTGGGGGTTCCTGAAGGGTTTTTGGGGCTCCCCCCGTCCCGGAACCCCGGCGGGAGGCGCTTTGTATGCAAATGAACCCGCCCTCTATGCAAATGAGGCCCCCTCCATGCAAATATTCCCGCGCTGTATGCAAATGAACGCGGCCGCGCCCCCGCAACCCCGTATGCAAATAAAGCTCGGCGTTCTCTCCTCTGATTGGCTGCGCGGCCGCGCGGAGCGGGGCTGGCGATGGGCGGTTCTGATTGGCTGCGCGCGGCGCTGGCGTGGCCGCTGATTGGTCCAGGAGCAGCCGTATGCAAATGAAGGGGCTGAGGGAGAGGGGCGGAGCCTCCCAGGCTGAGGGGTCCCAGTTTGGGATGGGAAATCCCAGTTTGGGGTGGGAAATCCCAGTTTGGGTGGGGAAATCCCAGTTTGGGCGGGTAAATCCCAGTTTGGGGTGGGGAAATCCCAGTTTGGGGTGGGGAAATCCCAGTTTGGGGGGGGAAATCCCAGTTTGGGGGGGGGGAATCCCAGTTTGGGGTGGGAAAATCCCAGTTTGGGGGGGGAAATCCCAGTTTGGGGGGGGAAATCCCAGTTTGGGGGGGGAAATCCCAGTTTGGGCGGGGAAATCCCAGTTTGGGTGGGTAAATCCCAGTTGGGTGGGGAAATCCCAGTTTGGGGTGGGGAAATCCCAGTTTGGGGGGTGGAAATCCCAGTTTGGGGTAGGAAATCCCAGTTTAGGGTGGGGAAATCCCAGTTTGGGGTAGGAAATCCCAGTTTGGGGGGGGAAATCCCAGTTTGGGGGGGGAAATCCCAGTTTGGGGGGTGGAAATCCCAGTTTGGGGAGGAGAAATCCCAGTTTAGGGTAGGAAAATCCCAGTTTGGGAGGAGAAATCCCAGTTTGCGGGGTTGGAAATCCCAGTTTGGGGTGGGGAAATCCCAGTTTGGGGAGGGAAATCCAGTTTGGCGGGGGACTCCCCTCACAAAAAGCGTCCTGCGCCTTTAAGACGCTCCCCCCTCACGTCCGAGCCCACAGCGGCCCCTGGCGGCCCGGAGGACTTTCCCGCCTTTTCTTAAGCCCCGCCCCCTCACTTCGGCCTCACTCGGGTCGCGCTCGGGCCTTTCCGCCAGGACCGGCGGAGAGGGAAGGGGAAGGGGGAGGGGGGGGTCTCATTGGCCGGTGCGCTCGCGCCGCCCCCCCCTCATTGGCCGGGGCGCTCGCGCCGTTTCCGCCGCGCCCCCCCATTGGCCGCAGCGCTCGCGCCCGCGGTGAGTGACAACCTCCCCCCCCATTCCCCTCAGCCCTCAGACCCCCGCCGGGCGCGGGGGCGGCGGGAGGGGGGGGGGACTTCGCTGCTGCCGCCGCCGCCGCCGCTTCCGCCGTTCTCCGGTAAGGCTCGGGTTTAAGGCCTGCAGAAAGATTTTTTATTTTTAGCCTTTAAAAAAGGAGAGGGCGTCGGTGTTGGGAGGCCCCGGAACCGTCGGGAATCCCCCGGGGTTTTTTCCCGGTGCCCGGCGGGCGCTGCCGGGAGTTGTAGTTCTGAGGGGGGCAAGCCCTGAGGGAGGGGAGGGGTTCCGAGGGGTTGTTTTGAGGGGAAAATTGAAATTTTTGGGGCTTTCTGAGGGGGTTATAAGGTCCCTGAGGGGATTTGGGTTGTGTGTTTGAGAGTCGGGGGATTTAAGGAACCTTTGAGTGACGGATTCGGGGGTCCCTGAGGGGTTCACGGGATGTTGTGAGGGGAAAAATGTGAATTTAGGGGGAATTTCACCCTTCCTGAGGGGTTTGTGAGGGGAAAACTGTGATTTCGGAAGGATTTGGGGGTTTTGAGGGGTTCACGGGTTGTTGCGGAGAGAAAAAATTGGATTTTTGAGGGGGTTTGCGGTCCCTGAGGGCTTCCGGGGTTGGATTTTGAGGGAAAAATTGTGATTTTGTGGGAATTTGGGTTTCCTGAGGGGATTTAGGGTCGGATTTTGAGGAGAAAATTGTGATTTTAGAGGTTTGGGGTCCCTGAAGGGATTTGGGGTTGTGTTTTGAGAGTCGGGGGATTTAAGGAACCTTTGAGTGACGGATTCGGGGGTCCCTGAGGGGTTCACGGGATGTTGTGAGGGGAAAAATGTGAATTTAGGGGGAATTTCACCTTCCTGAGGGGTTTGTGAGGGGGAAAACTGTGATTTCGGAAGGATTTGGGGGTTTTGAGGGGTTCACGGGGTTGTTGCGGAGAGAAAAAATGGGATTTTAGGGGGGATTTGGAGTCCCTGAGGCTCCGGGGTGGATTTTGAGGGGAAATTGTGATTTTGTGGGAATTTGGGTTCCTGAGGGGATTTAGGGTCGGATTTTGAGGAGAAAATTGTGATTTTGGAGGGTTTGGGGTCCCTGAGGGGTTTTGGGGTTGTGTTTCGAGAGTCGGGGGATTTAAGGAACCTTTGAGTGACGGATTCGGGGGTCCCTGAGGGGTTTGTGGATGTTGTGAGGGGAAAAATGTGAATTTAAGGAGAATTTCACCTTCCTGAGGGGTTTGTGAGGGGAAAACTGTGATTTAGGAAGGATTTGGGGTTTTGAGGGGTTCACGGGGTTGTTGCGGAGAGAAAAAATGAGATTTTAGGGGGGGTTTGCGGTCCCTGAGGGCTCCGGGGTTGGATTTTGAGGGGAAAATTGTGATTTTGTGGGAATTTGGGTTTCCTGAGGGGATTTAGGGTCGGATTTTGAGGAGAAAATTGTGATTTTAGAGGGTTTGGGGTCCCTGAGGGGTTTTGGGTTTCTGAGGGGATTTAGGTTGGATTTTGAGGGAAAATTGGGATTTTGTGGGAATTTGGGGTCTCTGAGGGATTTGGGGTTCAGATTTGAGGGAAAAAAATTGGGATTTTGTGGGAATTGGGGTTCCTGAGGGGTTTTGGGGTTTCTGAGGGATTTAGGGTTGAATTTTGAGGGAAGATTTTGATTTTGTGGGAATTTGGGGTTCCTGAGGGGATTTAGGGTTGAATTTTGGTGGAAAATTTTGATTTTCGGGAATTTGGGGTTCCTGAGGGGTTTTGGGGTTTCTGAGGGGATTTAGGGTTGAATTTTGAGGGAAAATTTTGATTTTGTGGGAATTTGGGGTTCCTGAGGGGATTTAGGTTCGTGAGGGGATTTAGGGTTGGATTTTGAGGGGAAATTTGGGATTTTGTGGGAATTTGGGGTCTCTGAGGGGATTTAGGGATGGATTTTGAGGGAAATTTTTGATTTTGTGGGAATTTGGGGTTCCTGAGGGGATTTAGAGCCCCTGAAGGGATTTAGGGTTGCATTTTGAGGGAAAATTTTTGATTTTGTGGTAATTTCGGTTTCCTGAGGGGTTTTGGGGTTTCTGAGGGGATTTAGGGTTGGGTTTTGAGGGGGAAATTGTGATTTTTGTGGGAATTTGGGGTTCCTGAGGGGATTTGGGGTTCCTGAGGGGGGTTGGGGTTCAGATTTGAGGGAAAAATTGAGATTTTGTGGGAATTTGGGGTTCCTGAGGGGTTTTGGGGTTCCTGAGGGGATTTAGGGTTGAATTTTGGTGGAAATTTTTGATTTTCGGGGAATTTGGGGTTCCTGAGGGGTTTTGGGGTCTCTGAGGGGATTTAGGGGTTGAATTTTGAGGGAAAATTTTGATTTTTTGTGGAATTTGGGGTTTCTGAGGGGGATTTAGGGTTCCTGAGGCGATTTAGGGGTGGATTTTGAGGGAAAATTTTTGATTTTGTGGGTATTTCGGTTTCCTGAGGGGTTTTGGGGGTTTCTGAGGGGATTTAGGGCTGGATTTGAGGGGAAAAATTGGGATTTTGTGGGAAATTGGGTTTCCTGAGGGGATTTGGGGTTTCTGAGGGGATTTAGAGCTGGATTTTGAGGGGAAAATTGGGATATTGTGGGAATTTGGGGTTCCTGAGGGGTTTTGGGGTTTCTGAGGGGATTTAGGGTTGGATTTTGAGGAAAATTTTGATTTTAGAGGGTTTGGGGTCCCTGAGGGCTCTGGGGTTGGATTTGAGGGGAAAATTATGATTTTTGTGGGAATTTGGGTTTCTGAGGGGATTTGTGGTTCCTGAGGGGATTTAGGGATGGATTTTGAGGGAAAATTTGTGATTTTGTGGGAAATTGGGTTTCCTGAGGGGGTTTGGGGTTCCTGAGGGATTTTGGGGTTCAGATTTGAGGGCAAAATTTTGATTTTGTGGGAAATTGGGTTTCCTGAGGGGATTTGGGGTTTCTGAGGGGATTTAGGGTTGAATTTTGAGGGAAAATTTTGATTCTGTGGGAATTTGGGTTTCTGAGGGGATTTAGGGCTGGATTTTGAGGGAAAAATTGAGATTTTGTGGGAATTTGGGGTTCCTGAGGGGTTTTGGGGTTTCTGAGGGGATTTAGGGTTGGATTTTGAGGGAAAAAATTGGGATTTTGTGGGGATTTGGGGTTTCTGAGGGGATTTGGGGTTTCTGAGGGGATTTAGGGTTGGATTTTGAGGGAAAATTTTGATTTTAGGGGGTTTGGTGTTCTTGAGGTGATTTAGGCTGGATTTTGAGGGGAAAATTGGGATTTTTTGGGAATTTGGGGTTCCTGAGGGATTTTGGTGTTCAGATTTGAGGGCAAAATTTTGATTTTGTGGGAAATTGGGTTTCCTGAGGGCATTTGGGGTTCCTGGGGGGATTTAGGGTTGAATTTTGAGGGAAAAATTTGATTTTTGTGGAATTTGGGGTTCTGAGGGGATTTAGGGTCCCTGAGGGGATTTAGGGTTGGTTGCACCCCCCAAAATCCCCCTAAAATCCAAAAATTCCCCCCAAAATCCCCAAAAGTTCCCCAAAAAGTCCAAAAATCCCCCCCAAATTTCCAAAACTCCCTCCAAAACCACCGCAGATTTCTTGAATTCAGGAATTCAAAAATTGATCCAATTCTTGGGATAAAAATCCCTCAATTTTGCCTAAAATTCTCACTTTTTTGGCTAAATTTCCTTCCCTTTTCAGGCTGAAATTCTCTTAATTTTTGGGATAAAATCCCTCAATTTTTGCCTAAAATTTTCAAGATAAATTCCCTCAATTTTTGAGCTCAAATTCCTCTGTTTTGGGGTAAAATCCCTGAAATTTTGTGATAAAATCCCTCAATTTTTTCTATAAAATTCCTGAATTTTGGGACAAAATTCCACCATTTTTTGGCTAAAATTCCCTCGATTTTGGGACAAAATTCCCACCATTTTTTGGCTAAAATTCCCACAATTTTGGTGTCAAATGTCTCCATTTTCAGGATAAAATTCCTGCAATTTTTGGGCTAAAATTCTCTCAATTTTCAGGATAAAATCCCAAAATTTGGGGATAAAATCCCACAGTTTTGGGATAAAATCCCTCAATTTTTGGGATAAAATTCCTGAATTTTTGGGATAAAATCCCACAATTTTTTGGATAAAATCCCTCAATTTTGGTGATAAAATCCCCACAATCTCAGGCGAAAATTCCCTCAATTTTTGAGCTCAAATTCCTCTGTTTTGGGGTAAAATCCCTCAATTTTTTGTATAAAATTCCTGAATTTTGGGACAAAATTCTCTCAATTTTGGGACAAAATTCCCTCAATTTTTTGGCTAAATTTCCCTCAATTTTGGTGTCAAATATCTCAATTTTCAGGATAAAATTCCCTCAATTTTTGAGCTCAAATTCCTGAATTTTGGGACAAAATTCCCTCAATTTTGGGACAAAATTCCCACCATTTTTTGGCTAAAATTCCCTCAATTTTTGAGCTAAATTCCTCAATTTTTTGTATAAAATTCCTGTATTTTGGGACAAAATTCCCACCATTTTTTGGCTAAAATTCCCACAATTTTGGTGTCAAATGTCTCAATTTTCAGGATAAAATTCCTGCAATTTTGGGCTAAAATTCTCTGAATTTTCAGGATAAAATTCCCACAATTTTGGGATCAAATTCCTGTGATTTTGGGGTAAAGTCCCTCCATTTTTGGGATAAAATTCCTGAATTTTTGCTGTCAAATCCCTGAATTTTTGGTGTCAAATCCCTCAATTTTTGGTGTCAAATCCCTCAATTTTGGGATAAAATCCCACCATCTCAGGCGAAAATTCCCTCAATTTTTGAGCTAAAATTCCTCAATTTTGGGACAAAATTCCCACCATGTTTTGCTAAAATTCCTGTAATTTTGGGGTCAAAATCTCCATTTTTGGGATAAAATCCCTCAATTTTTGAGCTCAAATTCCTCAATTTTTTGTATAAAATTCCTGAATTTTGGGACAAAATTCCCACCATTTTTTGGCTCAAATTTCCTGCAATTTTGGGGTCAAAATCTCCATTTTTGGGCTCAAAATCTCCATTTTTGGTTCAAATCCCTCCATTTTCCCTCTTTTTCCCCCAGCCCTCCCACCATGCGTCGCCGGCGCCGTTTCCTGAATTCTCCTGGTGTCCTCCTGCCATGACCACCTGGAGCTCCAGGACCTCCTGGACCTTCTGGACCTTTGGATCTCCTGAACCTCCTTGATCCTCCTGGACCTTCTGGATCTTCTGGACCTTCTGGACCTTTGGATCTCCTGAACCTCCTTGATCCTCCTTGATCTCCTGGATCTTTGGATCTCCTGAACCTCCTGGATCTTCTGGACCTTTGGATCTCCTGAACCTCCTTGATCCTCCTGGACCTTTGGATCTCCTGAACCTCCTGGATCTCCAGGACCTCCTGGATCTTCTGGACCTTTGGATCTCCTGAACCTCCTGGATCTCCTGGATCTTTGGGTCTCCTGGACCTCCTGGACCTTCTGGATCTTTGGATCTCCTGAACCTCCTTGATCTCCTTGATCTCCTGGATCTTCGGGACCTTCTGGACCTTTGGATCTCCTGAACCTCCTTGATCTTCTGGATCTTCTGGATCTCCTGAACCTCCTGGATCTCCTGAACCTCCTTGACCTCCTGGACCTTTGGATCTCCTGAACCTCCTTGACCTCCTGGATCTCCTGGATCTTCTGGACCTTTGGATCTCCTGAACCTCCTTGACCTCCTGGATCTCCTGGATCTTCTGGACCTTCTGGACCTTTGGATCTCCAGGACCTCCTGGATCTCCTGGATCTTCTGGACCTTTGGATCTCCTGAACCTCCTGGATCTCCTGGATCTTCTGGACCTTTGGATCTCCTGAACCTCCTTGACCTCCTTGATCTCCTGCACCTCCTGGATCTTCTGAACCTCCTGGATCTCCTGGACCTTTGGATCTCCTGAACCTCCTTGATCTCCTTGATCTCCTGGACCTCCTGCACCTCCTGGACCTTTGGGTCTCCTGAACCTCCTTGACCTCCTGGACCTCCTGGATCTTCTGGACCTTTGGATCTCCTGAACCTCCTTGACCTCCTGGACCTTCTGGATCTCCTGGACCTTTGGATCTCCTGAAACTCCTTGATCTCCTGGATCTCGTGCACCTCCAGGACCTCCTGGATCTTCTGCACCTCCAGGACCTCCAAGACCTCCTGGACTTCCTGGATCTTCTGGACCTTTGGATCTCCTGAACCTCCTTGACCTCCTGGACCTCCTGAACCTCCTTGATCCTCCTTGATCTCCTGGATCTTTGGGTCTCCTGAACCTCCGTGATCTCCTGGATCTTTGGGTCTCCTGAACCTCCTGGACCTTCTGGACCTCCTGGACCTCCTGGATCTTCTGGACCTTTGGATCTCCTGAACCTCCTGGACCTTTGGATCTCCTTGATCCTCCTTGATCTTCTGGATCTTTGGATCTCCTGAACCTCCTTGACCTCCTGGATCTCCTGGATCTTCTGGATCTCCTGAATCTTCTGGACCTTTGGATCTCCTGAACCTCCTTGATCTCCTTGATCTCCTGGATCTTCTGGATCTTCTGGACCTTTGGGTCTCCTGAAACTTCTTGATCCTCCTGGATCTCCTGAACTTCCTGGATCTTCTGGACCTCCTTGACCTCCTGCACCTCAGGACCTCCTGGATCTCCTGGACCTTTGGATCTCCTGAACCTCCTTGATTCTCCTGGACCTCCTGAACCTCCTTGATCTTCTGGATCTTCTGGATCTCCTGAACCTCCTGGATCTCCTGAACCTCCTTGACCTCCTTGATCTCCTGCACCTCCTTGGTTTCCTGGATCTTTGGATCTCCTGAACCTCCTTGATCTCCTGGACCTCCTGGACCTCCTGGATCTTCTGAACCTCCTTGACCTCCAGGACCTCCTGGATCTTCTGGACCTTTGGGTCTCCTGAACCTCCGTGATCTCCTGGATCTTTGGGTCTCCTGAACTTCCTGGATCTTCTGCACCTCCAGGACCTCCAAGACCTCCTGGACTTCCTGGATCTTCTGGACCTTTGGATCTCCTGAACCTCCTTGACCTCCTTGATCTCCTGGATCTCCTGGATCTTCTGGACCTTTGGATCTCCTGAACCTCCTGGACCTCCTGAACCTCCTGGACCTTCTGCAACTCCAGGACCTCTGGACCTCCTGAACCTCCCAGACCTCCAGGACTATCCTGGATCTTCTCGACCTTCTGGACCTCCAGGACCTCCTGGACCTTCTGGATCTTCTCAACCTCCTTGACCTTTGGACCTCCAAGACCTCCAGGACCTCCAGGACCTCCCAGACCTCCAGGACTTCCTGGATCTTCTGAACCTCTTGGATCTTATGAATCTCCAGGACCTCCTGGATCTTCTGAACCTTCTGCACCTCCAGGACCTCCAGGACCTTCTGCACCTCCAGGACCTCCAGGACTTCCTGGATCTTCTGGATCTTTGGATCTCCTGAACCTCCTTGACCTCCAGGACTTCCTGGATCTTCTGAACCTCCCAGACCTCCAGGACTTCCTGGATCTTCTTGACCTCCTGCACCTCTTGGACCTCCAGGACCTCCTTGACCTCCTTGACCTCCAGGACCTCCTGAACCTCCCAGACCTCCAGGACTTCCTGGATCTTCTGGACCTTCAGGACCTTCTGGATCTTCTCAACCTCCTTGACCTTTGGACCTCCAGGACCTCCAAGACCTCCAGGACTTCCTGGACCTCCTGAACCTCCAAGACCTCCAAGACCTCCAGGACCTCCAGGACCTCCCAGCTCTTCTGAACCTCCTGGATCTCCTGGACCTCCCTAAATCCCAAATTTCCCTTTGGGACGATGAATTCCCAACGCTCCGAAATCCCCCCGGTACCCAAGATGGGCGTCCGCGCCTGCGTGGCCGAGTGGCCTCCTCGTTCCAAAGAATATTCCGGAAATTCCCGGCATTTCCAACCTTCCCAATCGTCTTTCAAACCCTTCCATCGAAGGTTGATGCCTCATTTGAAAGATTTGGAATTCCAAGAAGGATTTTTAGGAATTCCTTTAAGACAACGAAGCAGCAGCGAGGTCACTTTGAGCGAATGCGATCCCGATGAAATCCCGGAAATTCGTGGGAATTCCTCCAATTCCACCGGATTATTCCGGGAATACGGCAGCACCTCCTCCATCGACGTCCAAGGAATTCCGGAACAAAGTTTTTACGAAATCCTCAACGAATTCCGAACCAAAAAACCCCAAAATCCCGAACAAAATCCCGAGCAAGCCCAACCCCAAAAAGAAAAACGCCGCCGTTGTTTAAAACCCGACGATTCCATCTTCAAAAAATTCCTCAATCCCAAAGATCCCGAAGATCCCAAACTTCCGGAACCTCCAAAATCTTGGATTTGCCGGAAAAGTTTCGCCCATTTCGACGTCCAGAGCATTTTTTTCGAGGCCGTTTCCGTCGGATCGGCCGGGACCCGACGCCGCAACACCACCACGGGCGCTTCCGCCGCTTCCGCCGGATCCCAAACTCCCATTTTTCCAGTTTGGAAAATTTGAATTCCAAAGAAAATTTGGAAGAAGATTTAGGTGACAACACCAGCAACGATTTGTTGTTGAGTTGTCCCCCATTTCCGTAACGAAATCGGAGGCGGTCGAGGAGAACGCGACGTCAGCTTTTCCAAATCCGCTTTTTCTTCGTCTTCGTCGTCATCATCATCATCATCATCGGGAATTTTGGGGGGAATCTGGGAATTTTTGGAAGGTTCCCAACGCCGGCGTTTCCGTGCTGGAGTTTGCCAAGGAGGAGCTGAGGAACCCGGAGAGGGTCGGGGGTTTCAGCGTGGAGCACGCGGACCTGGGAGCCACCTACTACAGGGATTACTTCCATGGAAGAGGTGGGAATTTTGGGAATTTTTGGGGGGTTTTGGGTTTTTTGGGGGTTTTATGGTTTAGGAATATTTGGGGAATTTTGGGGAATTTTTGGGGATTTTTTTGGGGAATTTTTTGGGATTTTTTTGGGGATTTTTGGGGGGTTTTTGAAATTTTTTTGGATTTTTTTTGGATTTTTTTTGATTTTTAAAGTGATTTTTTGGAATTTTTTGGGATTTTTTTGGGATTTTTTGAGGATTTTTTTTTGGGATTTTTGGGGGGATTTTATGGGAATTTTTTGGGGTTTTTTTGGAATTTTTAGGATTTTTTTTGCAATTTTGTGGGGTTTTTTTTGAATTTTTGGGATTTTAAAAATTTTTTTGAGGATTTTTTTTTGGAATTTTTTGAGGATTTTTTGGGGATTTTTGGGGGATTTTTGGGGGATTTTTTCTTTTAATTTTTGAGGATTTTGGGGGATTTTTTTGGGGATGTATTGGGATTTTTTTGGGATTTTTTTGGATTTCTTGAGGATTTTTTGGGGATTATTGGGGTTTTTTAGGGGAGATTTTTTTGGGATTTTTTAGGATTTTAGGGGTTTTTTTTGAATTTTTTTGGGATTTTTTTGGATTTTTTTTAATTTTTTTTGGATTTTTTTTGATTTTTGGGGTTTTTTTTGGGGGATTTTTCTTTTAATTTTTGAGGCTTTTTGGGGATTTTTTTGGGAATTTTTGAGGATTTTTGGGGATTTTTTTGGAGATTTTTTTGGGATTTTTTTTATTTTTTGAGGATTTTTTTTGAATTTTTTGTGGATTTTTTGGGGATTTTTCTTTTAATTTTTGGGGATTTTTTGGGAATTTTTTTGGGATTTTTTTGGGAATTTTTTTTTGGGATTTTTTTGGGGGATTTTTTTTGATTTTTTTGGGATTTTTTTTTGATTTTTAAAGTGATTTTTTGGAATTTTTTTGGATTTTTTTGGGGATTTTCTGGGAATATTTGGGGAATTTTTGGGAATTTTTTAGGATATTTTTTTGCAATTTTTTGGGGAATTTTATGGGGATTTTTTGGGATTTTTTTGGGGATTTTTTTGGGGTTTTTTGGGGGTTTTTTGGGATTTTTTTGGATTTTTTTTTGGATTTTTTGAGGATTTTTGGGGGGATTTTTGGGGGTTTTTTGGGGGGGATTATTTTGGGGATTTTTTAGGATTTTTTGGGGATTTTTTGGGATTTTTTTGGGAGTTTTTTTGGATTTTTTTGGAATTTTTTTTTATTTTTTGAGGATTTTTTTGGGGATTTTTGGGGAATTTTTGGGATGTTTTTTGAATTTTTAGGGTTTTTTTGAATTTTTTTGGGATTTTTTTTTTTTTTTTGGATTTTTTTGAGGATTTTTTTGGGATTATTAGGGTTTTGGGGGGGATTTTTTTGGGGATTTTTTGGGGATTTTTGGGGGTTTTTTTTTGCAATTTTTTGGGGTTTTTTTTGAATTCTTTTGGGATTTTTTTTTGATTTTTTGGGGTTTTTTTTGGGGGATTTTTCTTTTAATTTTTGAGGATTTTTGGGGATTTTTTTGGGATTTTTTGGGATGTTTTTGGGATGTTTTTGGGATTTTTTTTTTGATTTTTTTGAGGATTTTTTGGGGATTGTTTTGGGGATTTTTGGGGGATTTTTGGGGGATTTTTTTTAATTTTTGAGCATTTTTGGGGAATTTTTTGGGGATTTTTTGGGATTTTTAGGGGATTTTTTTGGATTTTTTGAGGATTTTTTGGGAGATTATGGGGGATTTTTGGGGGGGTGTTTGGGGGTTTTTAGGGTTTTTTTTGGGGAATTTTTGGGAATTTTTTGGGGTTTTTTAGGAATTTTTTAGGATTTTTTTTGCAATTTTTTGGGGGTTTTTTTGAATTTTTTGAGGATTTTTTTTTGGAATTTTTGAGGATTTTTGGGGATTTTTTTGGAGATTTTTTTGGGATTTTTTAGAATTTTTGGGGATTTTTTTTGGGATTTTTTTGAATTTTTTGGGGATTTTTTGGGATTTTTTGGATTTTTTTGAGGATTTTTTTGAGGATTTTTGGGGGTTTTTTGGGGGATTTTTTGGGGATTTTTGGGGATTTTTTGGGAATTTTTGGGATTTTTTTGGGATTTTTTGGGGATTTTTTGGGATTTTTTAGGAATTTTTGGGAATTTTTGGGGATTTTTGGGGATTTTTTGGAATTTTTTGGGATTTTTTTTGGATTTTTGGGGGAATTTTTTGGATTTTTTTGAGGATTTTTTGGGGATTTTTTTGATTTTTTTGGGGTTTTTTTTGGATTTTTTTTTTTTTTGGGGGGGGGGATTTTTGGGGAATTTTTTGGGGATTTTTTGGGGTTTTTTTGGGATTTTTTGGGATTTTTTGGGATTTTTTTGAATTTTTGGATTTTTTAGGGGTTATTTTGGGGATTTTTTTTAGGATTTTTTGGGATTTTTTTGGATTTTTTGGGGATTTTTTTTTATTTTTTTGGGAATTTTGGGAGTTTATTTTTTGAGGATTTTTGGGGGGATTGTTTTTTGGAATTTTTTTTTATTTTTAAAGGGATTTTTTTGGAATTTTTTGGGGATTTTTAAGGTGGATTTTTTTTTAATTTTTTGGGGGATTTTTGGGATTTTTTTTTTAATTTTTTGGGGGATTTTTTTTATTTTTTTTGGAATTTTTTTGTGATTTTTTTGGATTATTTTAGGATTTTTTGGGGAATTTTGGGGATTTTTTGGGATTTTTTTTAGGATTTTTGGGGGAATTTTTGGGAAGTTTTTGGATTTTTTAGGGGATTTTTTTTATTTTTTGCAGATTTTTGGAGGGATTTTTTTTTTTTTGATTTTTTGAGGATTTTTGGGGAATTTTGGGGGAATTTTTTGGGAATTTTTTGGAATTTTTTGGGAATTTTTTTGTTTTTTTTTTTTTTTTTTTAATTTTTGGGGGATTTTTTTTGATTTTTTTTGATTTTTTGAGTTTTTTGGGAATTATTTTGCGGGGATTTTTAAGGGATTTTTGGGGGACTTTTTTTAGGATTTTTTGGGAATTTTTTGGGGGATTTTTTTTCGTTTTTTGGGGGATTTATTTTGAGTTTTTGGGAATTTTTGGGGGGGGGTTTAAGGGATTTTGGGAGGTTTTTTTGGGGATTTTTTTTTAGGATTTTTTGGGAATATTTGGGGGTTTTTTTATTTTTTTAAGATTTTGGGGGGATTTTTAAAGGATTTTGGGGGGAATTTTTTTTATTTTTTGGGAATTTTTTCTGGGGGATTTTTAAGGGATTTTGGAGTTTTCTTAGGATTTTTTTGGGAATTTTTTGGGGAATATTTCTTGATTTTTTGAGGATTTTTTGGGGGATTTTTTTTGGTTTTTTGAGGGATTTATTTTATTTTTTGGGGGGATTTTTAAGGGATTTTTTTTTTAGGATTTTTTTTAAAATTTTTTTTAATTTTTGAGACATTTTTTATTTTTATTTTCCCCCAATTTTCCCCCATTTTTCCCCAATTTTCCCCCAATTTTTCCCCCATTTTTTCCCCCATTTTCCCCAATTTTTCCCCATTTTTCCCCCATTTTCCCCCAATTTTTCCCCCCAATTTTCCCCCATTTTCCCCCCATTTTCCCCCATTTTTCCCCAATTTTTCCCCATTTTCCCCCAATTTTCCCCTATTTCCCCCCCATTTTCCCCAATTTTTCCCCATATTTTCCCCAATTTTCCCCCAATTTTTTTCCCAATTTTCCCCCATTTTTCCCCAATTTTCCCCCAATTTTTCCCCAATTTTCCCCATTTTTCCCCCATTTTCCCCATTTTTCCCCCATTTTCACCCATTTTTCCCCCAATTTCCCCCCCAATTTTCCCCCCATTTTTCCCCAATTTTCCCCCATTTTCCCCCATTTTTTCCCCCGTTTTTTCCCCTCCCCAAGCCCCCATTCCCCCCAGCTGTTCCCATTTTCCCTGATTTTGCCCAATTTTGCCCTTTTTTCCCCAGAACACTCCAATTACTTTGGCCTGGACGAGAAGCTGGGCCCGGTGGCCGTGAGCGTGCGCAGGGAGCGCCTGGAGGAGCCCTCGGAGCACGGCCCCCAATTCCAGCACCGCCTCATCTTCCGCACCAGCCAGGTCCCAAAGGCACCCAGACCACCCCTGAAACAGCCCCAGAATGTCCCTAAAATATCCTGAAATCACCCCAAAAATATCCCTAAAATATCCCCAAAATATCTGAAAAATATCCCCAAAATATCCTTAAAATATCCCCAAAATATCCCCAAAATATCCCCAAAAATATCCTGAAATCACCCCAAAAAACATCCCCAAAATGTCCACAAAATGTCCACAAAATATCCCAAAATATCCACAAAATATCAATAAAATATTCCCAAAATATCACTAAAATATCCTGAAATCACCCCAAAAATATCCCTAAAATATCCCCAAAAATATCCTGAAATCACCCCAAAAATATCCCTAAAATATCCAAAAGATCACCCGAAAAATATCCCCAAAATATCCCTAAAATATCCCTAAAATATCCCTAAATTATCCCCAAAATATCCCCAAAAATATCCAAAGATCACCCGAAAAACATCCCAAAAATATCCTGAAATCACCCCAAAAACATCCCCAAAATATCCCTAAAATATCCCAAAAATATCTTTAAAATATCCCTAAAATTATCCCTAAAATATCTGAAAAATGTCCAAAAAAAAAGCCCTAAAATATCCCCAAAAATATACAAAAAATATCCCTAAAATATCCAAAAGATCACCCCTAAAACATCCCCAAAATGTCCCTAAAAATATCCTGAAATCACCCCAAAATATCCCTAAAATATCCTCAACATATCCCTAAAAATATCCCTAAAATATCCCCAGAATATCCTGAAATCACCTCAAAAACATCCCAAAAATGTCCCAAAAATATCACAAAATATCCCCAAAAATATACAAAAAAATATTCCCAAATTAGCCCTAAAATATCCCCAAAAATATCCTGAAATCACCCCAAAAACATCCCCAAAATGTCCACAAAATATCCCAAAATATCCCAAAAATATCCCCAATATATCCACAAAATATAAAAAAAAATCCCTAAAATATCCCCAAAATATCCCCAAATTATCCCCAAAATATCCCCTAAAATATCCAAAAGATCACCCGAAAAACATCCCCAAAATATCCTGAAATCACCCCAAAAATATCCCCAAAATATCCCCCAAAATATCTGAAAAATATCCAAAAAAAATCCCTAAAATATCCCTAAAAATGGACTGAAAATATCCCCAAAATATCCCCCAAAATATCCCTAAAATATCCTTAAAATATACAAAAAATATCCCCAAAATATCTGAAAAATATAAAAAAAATCCCTAAAAATATCCCCAAAAATATCCCATAAATATTCCAAAATATCCCCAAATTATCCCCTAAAATATCCACAAAATATCCCTAAAATATCCCCAAAAACATCCCCAAAATATCCCTAAAATATCCCCAAAATATCCAAAAAAATAGCCCTAAAATATCCCAAAAAATATCCCCAAAATATCCTGAAATCACCCCAAAAACATCCCTAAAATATCCCAAAAATATCCACAAAATATCCCCAAAAATATCCTTAAAATGTCAAAAAAATAGACCTAAAATATCCCCAAAATATCCCCAAAATATCCCCCAAAATATCTGAAAAATATCCAAAAAAAATCCCTAAAATATCCCTAAAAATGGACTGAAAATATCCCCAAAATATCCCTAAAATATCCCCAGAATATCCTTAAAATATCCAAAAGATCACCCCAAAAACATTCCCAAAATGTCCCTAAAAATATCCTGAAATCACCCCAAAATATCCCAAAATATCTGAAAAATATCCCCAAAGTGTTCCCCAAAATATCCTCAAAATATCCCCAAAAATATACAAAAAAATATCCACAAAATATCCCCAAAAACATCCCCAAAACCCCCAAATTTTCACCCAAACCCCCCAAATTTCCACCCAAAACCGCCAAATTTTGATCCCAAACCCCCAAATTTCCCCACAAAACCCCCAAATTTTCCCCAAAATTTCCACCCAGAACCCCCAAATTTCCACCCAAACCCCCAAATTTTCCCCCAAATTTCCATCCAAAACCCCCAAATTTTCACCCAAAACCCCCAAATTTTGATCCCAAAACCCCCAAATTTCCACCCCAAACCCCCAAATTTTCTCCCAAATTTCCCCCAAACCCCCCAAATTTTCACCCAAAACCCTCAATTTTCACCGAAAAAACCCAAATTTTGATCCCAAATCCCCAAATTTCCCCTGAAATTTTCATCCCAAAACCCCCAAATTTTCACCCGAAACCCCCAAATTTCCACCCAAAATCCCAAAATTTTCATCCCAAATCCAATCCCCCAAATTTTGCCCCAAACCCCCAAATTTTCCCCCAACTTTTCACCCAAACCCCCAAATTTTGATCCCAAACCCCCAACTTTCCCCCAAATTTCCATCCAAAATCCCCAAATTTCCCCCCAAATTTTCTTCCCAAAACCCCCAAATTTCCTCCCAATCCCCCCAAAATTTGCCCCAAACCCCCCAAATTTCCCCCAAATCTCCAAATTTCCCCTGAAATTTTCATCCCAAAACCCCCAAATTTCCACCCAAAACCCCCAAATTTTGATCCCAAATTTCCCCCCAAAATTTCCACCCAAACCCCCAAATTTTCCCCCAAATTTCCATCCAAACCCCTCAAATTTTCACCCAAAACCCCCAAATTTTCATCCCAAACTCCCCAACTTTCCCCCCTAAACCCCCCAAATTTGCCCCAAAATTTCCACCAAAACCCCCAAATTTTCCCCCAAATTTCCACCCAAACCCCCAAAATTTCCATCAAACCCCCAAATTTCCACCCAAAACCCCCAAGTTTTCACCGAAAACCCCCAAATTTTGATCCCAAAAACCCCCAAATTTCTCCCCAAACCCCCAAATTTCTCCCCAAATTTCCTCCCAAACTTCCCCCCAAACCCCCCAAATTTCCCCCCCAACCCCCCAAATTTCCACTCAAAACCCCCAAATTTCCCCCTAAACCCCCCAAATTTTCCCCCAAATTTCCACCCAAACCCCCAAATTTCCCCCAAATCTGCCCCCACCCCCCCAAATTTCCCCCCAAACCCCCAAATTCCCCCCAAACCCTCAAATTTCCACCCAAACCCCCAAATTTCTACCCCAAACCCCCAACTTTTCCCCCAACTTTCCATCCAAAACCGCCCAAATTTCCACCAAATTTCCACCCAAACCCCCAAATTTCCCCCTAAACCCCCAAATTTCCCCCCAAATTTCCATCCAAACCCCTCAACTTTTACCCCAAACCCCCAAATTTCCACCCAAAATCCCCCAAATTTCCATCCAAAACCAACAAATTTCCCCCCAAACCCCCCAATTTTCCCCCCAAATTTCCACCCAAACCCCCCAAATTTTCCCCCAAATTTCCACCCAAAACCCCCAAATTTTCATCCCAAACCCCCCAAAATCCCACCCAAAACCCCCAAAATTTCACCCAAATTTCCATCCAAACCCCCCAAATTTTCACCCAAAACCCTCAAATTTTCACCGAAAAAACCCAAATTTTGATCCCAAACCCCCAAATTTCCCCTGAAATTTTCATCCCAAAACCCCCAAACTTCCTCCCAAACCCCCAAAATTTCCATCAAACCCCCAAATTTCCACCCAAAACCCCCAAATTTTCACCGAAAAACCCCAAATTTTCCCCCAAATTTCCCCCAAACACCCAAATTTCCCCCCAAATTTCCACCCAAACCCCCAAATTTTTCCCCAAATTTCCACCCAAAACCCCCAAATTTCCACCCAAATTTCCACCCAAAACCCCCAAATTTTCATCCCAAGCTCCCAAATTTCCCCCTAAACCCGCCAAATTTTCCCCAAAATTTCCACCAAAACCCCCAAATTTTCCCCCAAATTTCCACCCAAAACCCTCAAATTTCCCCCCAAAATTTCCACCCAGAACCCCCCAAATTTCCCCTGAAATTTTCATCCCAAACCCCCAAATTTCCCATGAAATTTTCATCCCAAACCCCCAAATTTCCACCCAAAATCCCAAAATTTTCATCCCAAACCCCCAAATTTTCCCCCAAATTTCCACCCAGAACCCCCAAATTTCCCCCTAAACCCCCCAAATCTCCCCCCAAATCTCCCCCCACCCCCCCCAAATCTCCCCCCACCCCCCCAAACCCCCCCTTTAACCCCCAAAATTCCCATTTTTCCCCTTTCCCCCCTAATTTCCCCCATTTTTTCCCTCCCCAGCTCCTGACCCTTCGTGGTTCCATCCTTGAGGACGCCACCCCCAGCACGGCCAAGGCCGGGTCCGGGCGCGGGGTCCCCGTGCGGGAGCTGCTGGAATTCGTCCTCCCCGAGCTCAACATCCACTGCCTGCGCCTGGCCCTGCCCAGCCCCAAGGTCCCTGAGCAGCTCCTCAAGCTGGACGAGCAGGGGGTGAGAATTCCTGGAAATTTGGGAATTTTTTGGGAATTTTTTGGGATTTTTTAGGATTTTTTTTGAATTTTTTGTGATTTTTTTCTGAATTTTCGCGGATTTTTTCGGCAATTTCTGGGTCATTTTAGCGTTGGTGTGGTTGAGGGGTTCAAGCATTTCAAGGGTTAAATGATTCCTGGAATTATTGGAATTTTTGGGAATTTTTTGGGAATTTTTCGGGGATTTTTCGGCGATTTTTGACCAATTTCGCGAATTTTTGCGAATTTTTCCGCAAATTTTTCTGCGAATTTTTCTGGGATTTTTGGGGTTTGGGCTCTGGTGTAGTTGAAGGGTTCAAGGATCTCAAGGGTTAAATGATTCCTGAAATTATTGGGAATTTTTGGGAATTTTTTGGGAATTTTTTGGGAATTTTTCGGGTATTTTTCACCAATTTCGCGAATTTTTCCAGGATTTTTTGGAGGTTTTTGGGGATTTAGGACCTGGTGTAGATAAAGGGTTCAAGGATCTCAAGGGTTAAATGATTCCTGAAATTATTGGGAATTTTTAGGAATTTTTGGCAATTTTTTGTGAATTTTTTAGGGAATTTTTAGGGAATCTTTTAGCAATTTCTGGGATTTTTTCCCAATTTTTCGGGAATTTTCAGGGATTGTTTAGGGATTTTTAGGGATTTTTCCTCTCTCCCCTTCCACCCTTCAACCCTCCCAACTCCTGAAGGATTCCTGGGATTTTTGAGGAATTTTTTGGGAATTTTTGGAGGGAATTGTTGGGATTTTTTGGGGGTCCCCGTGCGGGAGCTGCTGGAATTCGTCCTCCCCGAGCTCAACATCCACTGCCTGCGCCTGGCCCTGCCCAGCCCCAAGGTCCCTGAGCAGCTCCTCAAGCTGGACGAGCAGGGGGTGAGAATTCCTGGAAAATTTGGGAATTTTTGGGAATTTTTCGGGATTTTTTTGGGATTTTTTAGGATTTTTTTTGAATTTTTTGTGATTTTTTTCTGAATTTTCGCGGATTTTTTCGGCAATTTCTGGGTCATTTTAGCGTTGGTGTGGTTGAGGGGTTCAAGCATTTCAAGGGTTAAATGATTCCTGGGATTTGAGGGAATTCCTGGAATTTTTGGGAATTTTTCGGGAATTTTTTTGGACTTTTTTGCAATTTTCGGTGAATTTTTGCGAATTTTTTGGGATTTTTTCGGGATTTTTTCGGCAATTTCTGGGTCATTTTAGCGTTGGTGTGGTTGAGGGGTTCAAGCATTTCAAGGGTTAAATGATTCCTGGAATTATTGGGAATTTTTAGGAATTTTTTGGGAATTTTTCGGAGATTTTTTGGCAATTTTTGACCAATTTCGTGAATTTTCGCAAATTTTTCTGTGAATTTTGGGGGTTTGGGCTCTGGTGTAGTTGAAGGGTTCAAGGATCTCAAGGGTTAAAAGATTCCTGGAATTATTGGGAATTTTTGGGAATTTTTTGGGAATTTTTCGGGATTTTTTTGCAATTTTCGGTGAATTTTTGCGCATTTTTGGGGATTTTTTCAGGATTTTTTGGGCAATTTCTGGGTCATTTTAGCGTTGGTGTGGTTGAGGGGTTCAAGCATTTCAAGGGTTAAATGATTCCTGGAATTATGGGGAATTTTTAAGAATTTTTTAGGAATTTTTGGGGAATTTTTCGGCAATTTCGCGAATTTTCGTGAATTTTTCGGGATTTTTGGGGTTTGGGCTCTGGTGTAGTTGAAGGGTTCAAGGATCTCAAGGGTTAAAAGATTCCTGGGATTTGAAGGAATTCCTGGAATTTTTGGGAATTTTTTAGCAATTTTTTGGGAATTTTTCAGGGATTTTTTAGGAATTTTTTTGGGAATTTTTTGCCAATTTCGCGAATTTTTCCAGGATTTTTTGGAAGTTTTTGGGGGTTTGGGCTCTGGTGTAGTTGAAGGGTTCAAGGATCTCAAGGGTTAAAAGATTCCTGGAATTATTGGGAATTTTTAGGAATTTTTTAGGAATTTTTGGCAATTTTTTGTGAATTTTTTAGGGAATTTTTTAGCAATTTCTGGGATTTTTCGCAAATTTTTGGGGATTTTTTAGGAATTTTTTAGGGATTTTTTGGGATTTTTCCTCTCTCCCATTCCACCCTTCAACCCTCCCAACTCCTGAAGGATTCCTGGGATTTTTTGGGAATTTTTTGGGAATTTTTGGAGGGAAATTTTTTGGAATTTTCTGGCATTTTTTGGAGATTTTCTAGGATTTTATTTTTATTTTCGTGGGGATTTTTTTTAGGATTTTAGGGGGATTTTCTGGCATTTTTTGGGAATTTTCTGGGATTTTTGGGGGATTGTTTTGAGATTTTCTAGGATTTTTTTGGGGGGAATTTCTGGGATTTTTTGGGAATTTTTTGGGAATTTTTTGGGGTTTTTTTTTAGGTATTTCCTGTCATTTTTGGGTATTTTGGTATCAGTTGTAATCCAAGGGTTAAAGGATCTCAAGGCTTGAAGGATTCCTGGGATTTGAGGGAATTCCTGGAATTTTTGGGAAATATTTTGGCATTTTGGGGAATTTTTTTTGGATTTTCTGGGATTTTTTTTTGGGGAAATTTCTGGGATTTTTGGGGAATTTTTCTGGGATATTTTTTGGGATTTTTTTAAAGGATTTTTTGGGTTTTGGTGGTTTTGGGACCCTTCCTATTCCAAGGGTTAAAGGATCTCAAGTCTTGAAGGATTCCTGGGATTTAGAGGAGTTTTTTGGGAATTTTCTGGGATTTTTTGGGAATTTTCTGGAATTTTTGGGGGAATTTTCTGGGACTTTTTTTGGATAATTTTCTGGGACTTTTAGGGGATTTTCTGGTTTTTTGGGGTGGGGAATTTTCTGGGATTTTTAGGGGATTTTCTGGTTTTTTATGGGGGAATTTTCTGGGACTTTTTTGGAGAATTTTCTGGGATTCTTAGGGGATTTTCTGGGTTTTTTTGGGGGAATTATCTGGGATTTTTAGGGGATTTTCTGGTTTTTTTGGGGGAATTATCTGGGATTTTTAGGGGATTTTCTGGTTTTTTTGGGGGGAATTTTCTGGGACTTTCTGGGATTTTCATGGGATTTTTGGGGAATTTTTTTGGGATTTTTTTAATTTCCTGGGATTTGAGATTTTCTAGGATTTTTTTTTTTTTATTTTGGGGAGACTTTCTGGGATTTTTTTTGGTTTTTGGATTTGGCATTTTCCAAGTGTCAAAACATCTCAAGAGCTGGGGGAATCCCAAACATCCAAAAATTTCCAGGATTTTTTGGAATTCCTTCCATTATGGTCATTCCTGAGATTTGGGATTTTTTTTGGGGGGTGGAATTTGGGTTCATCTTTGGTATTCTGAAGATCCTAAATCCCCTAAATCGCGGCGGCGGCGGCAGCTGTGCCGGCGGCACAAGGTGGGGATCCTGTACTGCAAGGCCGGGCAGAGCTCGGAGGAGGAGATGTACAACAACGAGGCCGCGGGGCCGGCGCTCGACGAGTTCCTGGCGCTCCTGGGCGAGAAGGTTCCCCTCAAGGCCTTCCCCAAGTACGCGGCGCAGCTCGACACCAAAAGTGAGTTTGGGGCTCTTGGGATGGGGGATTGCGCCGGGAGAGCCCAAAAGTTGAGGGATCCCAAAATTTGGGAGATCCCAAGGGTTGGATGGTCCCAGAAGTTGGGGATCCCAAAAGTTGAGGGATTCCAAGAGTTGGGAGATCCTGAACGTTGGAGGATCCCAAAGGTTGAAGGATCCCAAGGGTTTGATGGTCCCAGAAGTTGGGAGATCCCAAAAGTTGAGGAATTCCAAGAGTTGGGAGATCCCAAGGGTTGGAAGGTCCCAGAAGTTGGGAGATCCCAAAAGTTGAAGGATCCCAAAAATTGGGAGATCCCAAGGGTTGGATGGTCCCAGAAGTTGGGGATCCCAAAAGTTGAAGGATCCCAAGGGTTGGAAGGTCCCAGAAGTTGAAGGATCCCAAGAGTTGAAGAATCCCAAAGGTTGAAACATTCCAAAGGTTGAGGGATCCCAAAGGTTGGAAGGTCCCAGAAGTTGGGGATCCCAAAAGTTGAAGAATCCCAAAGGTTGAAACATCCCAAAGGTTGAAGGATCCCAAGGGTTTGATGGTCCCAGAAGTTGAAGGATCCCAAGGGTTGAAGGATCCCAAAGGTTGAGGAATTCCAAGAGTTGGTTGAAGGATCTCAAGGGTTGGATGGTCCCAAAAGTTGAAGAATCCCAAAAGTTGGGAGATCCCAAAAGTTGAAGGATCCCAAGGGTTTGATGGTCCCAGAAGTTGAGGGATCCCAAAAGTTGGGAGATCCCAAGGGGTGAAGGATCCCAAGCTTTGGTTGAAGGATCTCAAGGGTTGGATGGTCCCAAAAATTGAAGGACCCCAAGGGTTGGGAGATCCCAAAAATTGAAGGATCCCAAGAGTTGGGAGATCCCAAGAGTTGAAGGATCCCAAAGGTTGAAGGATCTCAAGGGTTGAAGGATCTCAAGCTTTGGTTGAAGGATCCCAAGGGTTTGATGGTCCCAAAAGTTGAAGGATCTCAAGAGTTGGGAGATCCCAAGAGTTGAAGGATCCCAAGGGTTGAAGGATCCCAAGGGTTTGATGGTCCCAGGAGTTGAAGGATCCCAAGGGTTGGGAGATCCCAAGGGTTGGAACCTCCTGGGCGAGAAGGTTCCCCTCAAGGCCTTCCCCAAGTACGCGGCGCAGCTCGACACCAAAAGTGAGTTTGGGGCTCTTGGGATGGGGGATTGCGCCGGGAGAGCCCAAAAGTTGGGAGATCCCAAAAGTTGAGGGATCCCAAGGGTTGGATGGTCCCAGAAGTTGGGGACCCCAAAAGATGAGGGATCCCAAAATTTGGGAGATCCCAAGGGTTGGAAGGTCCCAGAAGTTGGATGGTCCCAAAAGTTGAGGGATCCCAAGGGTTGAAGAATCCCAAAGGTTGAAACATTCCAAAGGTTGAGGGATCCCAAAGGTTGGATGGTCCCAGAAGTTGAGGGATCCCAAGAGTTGAAGGATCCCAAGAGTTGGGAGATCCCAAGGGTTGGAAGGTCCCAGAAGTTGGGGATCCCAAAAGTTGAAGGATCCCAAGGGTTGGATGGTCCCAGAAGTTGGGAGATCCCAAGAGTTGAAGGATCCCAAGGGTTGAAGGATCTCAAGAGTTGAGGGATCCCAAAAGTTGAAGGATCCCAAAGGTTGGGAGATCCCAGGAGTTGAAGGATCCCAAGAGTTGAGGAATTCCAAGAGTTGGTTGAAGGATCTCAAGGGTTGGATGGTCCCAAAAATTGAAGGATCCCAAGAGTTGGGAGATCCTGAAAGTTGAAGGATCCCAAAGGTTGAGGGATCCCAAAAGTTGGAGGATCCCAAAGGTTGAGGGATCCCAAGGGTTTGATGGTCCCAGAAGTTGGGGGATCCCAAAAGTTGGAAGATCCCAAAGGTTGAAGGATCCCAAGGGTTGGAGGATCCCAAAAGTTGGAGGATCCCAAAGGTTGAAACATTCCAAGCTTTGGTTGAAGGATCTCAAGGGTTGGATGGTCCCAAAAATTGATGGATCCCAAAGGTTGGGAGATCCTGAAAGTTGAAGAATCCCAAAAGTTGGAGGATCCCAAGAGTTGGGGATCCCAAGGGTTCAAGGATCTCAAGCTTTGGTTGAAGGATCCCAAGGTTTTTGGGATTTCACCTGATCAGTTTTTTGGGATTTCCCTGGATCCATTTTTTGGGATTCCACCCAATCAACTTTCCGGGATTTCACCGGCTCCATTTTTTGGGATTTCACCGGCTCCATTTTTTGGGATTCCCCCAGATCTGATTTTTGGGATTCCACCATCTCCATTTTTCGGGATTCCACCCAATCAACTTTCCGGGATTTCACCGGCTCCATTTTTTGGGATTTCACCCAATCAATTTTCTGGGATTTCACCGGCTCCATTTTTCGGGATTTCACCGGATCCATTTTTTGGGATTTCCCTGGATCCATTTTTTGGGATTCCACCCAATCAACTTTCCGGGATTTCACCGGCTCCATTTTTTGGGATTCCCCCGGCTCCGATTTTCCGGGATTCCCCCGGATCCGATTTTCCGGGATTTCACCGTCTCCTCTTTTCCCGCTTTTCCCGCAGCCGACTCCACGGGCACGCACTCGCTCTACACCACGTACCAGGACTACGAGATCATGTTCCACGTGTCCACCATGCTGCCCTACACGCCCAACAACCGCCAGCAGGTACGGCCACCACCTCCGGGCTCCTCCAGGGAGATTGGGAGGTCCCAAGGGTTGGGTGGGGGGTCCCAAGGGTTGGGAGATCCCAAGGGTTGGGTGGTCCCAAGGGTTGGGTGGTCCCAAGGGTTGGGTGGGAGATCTCAAGGGTTGGGGGGTCCCAAGGGTTGGATGGTCCCAAGGGTTGGATGGTCCCAAGGGTTGGATGGTCCCAAGGGTTGGATGGTCCCAAGGGTTGGGTGGGGGGTCCCAAGGATTGGATGGTCCCAAGGGTTGGGTGGTCCCAAAAGTTGGTTGGGAGATCCAAGATTTTGATAATCTCAAGGGTTGAGTGGTCTCAAGGGTTGGATGATCCCAAGATTTGGGAAATCCCAAGAGTTGGGTGGTCCCAGGAATTGGAGGTTCCCAAGGGTTGAAGGGTTCCAAGAATTGGGAAATCCCAAGAGTTGGGTGGTCCCAGAAGTTGGACGATCTCAAAGGTTGAAGGATTCCAAGAGTTGGTTGGAAGATCCCAAGGGTTGGTTGAATCCCAGGAATTGGGTGGTCCCAAGGGTTGGGTGGTCCCAAGGGTTGGATGATCCCAAGGGTTGGATGATCCCAAGGGTTGGTTGGGAGATCCAAGGGTTGAAGGATTCCAAGATTTGGGAGATCCCAAGAGTTGGGTGGTCCCAGGAATTGGAGGTTCCCAAGGGTTGAAGGATTCCAGGAGTTGGTTGGAGGATCCCAAGGGTTGGTTGGGAGATCCAAGGGTTGGGTGATCCCAAGAGTTGGGAAATCCCAAGAGTTGGGTGGTCCCAAGAATTGGATGATCCCAAGGGTTGAAGGATTCCAAGAGTTGGTTGGAAGATCCCAAGGGTTGGTTGAATCCCAGGAATTGGATGGTCCCAAGGATTGGATGATCCCAAAAGTTGGTTGAGGGATCCAAGGGTTGAAGGAATCCAAGAGCTGGGAGATCCCAAGGGTTGGATGATCCCAAGATTTGGGAGATCCCAAGAGTTGGGTGGTCCCAGGAATTGGAGGTTCCCAAGGGTTGAAGGATTCCAGGAGTTGGTTGGAGGATCCCAAGGGTTGGTTGGGAGATCCAAGGGTTGGGTGATCCCAAGAGTTGGGAAATCCTAAGAGTTGGGTGGTCCCAAGGGTTGGAGGATTCCAAGAGTTGGGAGATCGCAAAAATTGGGTGGTCCCAAAAGTTGGGTGGTCCCAGAAGTTGGATGATCTCAAAGGTTGAAGGATTCCACGAGTTGGTTGGAAGATCCCAAGGGTTGGATGGTCCCAAAATTTGGAGGATCCCAAGGGTTGGGTGGTCCCAAGGGTTGAAGGATTCCAAGAGTTGGAAGATCCCAAAAATTGGGTGGTCCCAGAAGTTGGACGGTCTCAAAGGTTGAAGGATTCCAAGAGTTGGTTGGAAGATCCCAAGGGTTGGGTGGTCCCAAAGGGTTGGGGGGTCCCAAGATTTGGAGGATCCCAAAGATTGGATGGTGCCAGGAAGTGGAGGTTCCCAAGGGTTGAAGGATTCCAAGAGTTGGTTGGGAGATCCCAAAAGTTGGGTGGTCCCAAGGGTTGAAGGATCCCAAGATTTGGGAAATCCCAAGAGTTGCGTGGTCCCAGGAAGTGGAGGTTCCCAAGGGTTGAAGGATTCCAAGAGTTGGTTGGAAGATCCCAAGAATTGGATGGTCCCAAGGGTTGGGTGATCCCAAGGGTTGGGTGATCCCAAGGGTTGGTTGGAGGAGCCCAAGGATTGGTTGGGAGATCCAAGGGTTGGATGATCCCAAAGGTTGGTTGGGAGAATCCCAAGATTTGGATGATCCCAAGTGTTGGATGGTCCCAAGATTTGGAGGATCCCAAAGGTTGGGTGGTCCCAAGGGTTGGAGGATTCCAGGAGTTGATTGGAGGATCCCAAGGGTTGGGTGGGAGATCCAAGAGTTGGATGAACTCAAGGGTTGGAGGATTCCAAGAGTTGGGAGATCCCAAGAGTTTGGTGGTCCCATAAGTTGGATGATCTCAAAGGTTGAAGGATTCCAAGAGTTGGTTGGAAGATCCCAAGGGTTGGTTGAATCCCAGGAATTGGATGGTCCCAAGGGTTGGGTGGTCCCAAGGGTTGAAGGATTCCAGGAGTTGATTGGAGGAGCCCAAGGATTGGTTGGGAGATCCAAGAGCTGGAGAATCCCAAGATTTGGGAAATCCCAAGAGTTTGGTGGTCCCAGGAATTGGAGGTTCCCAAGGGTTGAAGGATTCCAAGAGTTGGGAGATCCCAAAAGTTTGGTGGTCCCAGAAGCTGGGTGATCCCAAGGGTTGAAGGATTCCAAGAGTTGGTTGGGGGATCCCAAGATTTGGATGTTTCCAAGTGTTGGATGGTCCCAAGATTTGGAGGATCCCAAAGGTTGGGTGGTCCCAAGGGTTGGAGGATTCCAGGAGTTGATTGGAGGAGCCCAAGGATTGGTTGGGAGATCCCAAGATTTGGAGGATCCCAAGGGTTGGGTGATCTCAAGATTTGGGAAATCCCAAGAGTTGGGTGGTCCCAGGAATTGGAGGTTCCCAAGGGTTGAAGGATTCCAAGAATTGGGAAATCCCAAAAGTTTGGTGGTCCCAGAGGTTGGATGATCCCAAGGGTTGAAGGATTCCAAGAGTTGGTTGGAAGATCCCAAGGGTTGGGTGGTCCCAAGGGTTGGAGGATTCCAGGAGTTGGGCGATCCCAAAAGTTGGGTGGTCCCAAAAGTTGGGTGGTCCCATAAGTTGGATGATCGCAAAGGTTGAAGGATTCCAAGAGTTGGTTGGAAGATCCCAAGGATTGGATGGTCCCAAGGGTTGGATGATCCCAAGATTTGGAGGATCCCAAGGATTGGATGATCCCAAAAGTTGGTTGGGAGATCCAAGAGTTGGGTGGTCCCAGAAGTTGGATGATCTCAAAGGTTGAAGGATTCCAAGAGTTGGTTGGAAGATCCCAACGATTGGATGGTCCCAAGGGTTGGGTGGTCCCAAAAGTTGGAGGTTCCCAAGGGTTGAAGGATTCCAAGATTTGGGAAATCCCAAGAGTTGGGTGGTCCCAGGAATTGGAGGTTCCCAAGGGTTGAAGGATTCCAAGGGTTGGTTGGAAGATCCCAAGGGTTGGGTGGTCCCAAGGGTTGGGTGGTCCCAAGGGTTGGGTGGTCCCAGAGGTTGGACGATCTCAAAGGTTGAAGGATTCCAAGAGTTGGTTGGAAGATCCCAAGATTTGGATGATCCCAAGAGTTGGAGGATCCCAAGGGTTGGGTGGTCCCAAGGGTTGGAGGATTCCAAGAGTTGGTTGGAGGAGCCCAAGGATTGGTTGGGAGATCCAAGAGTTGGAGGATCCCAAGAATTGGATGGTCCCAAAAGTTGGTTGGGAGATCCAAGAGTTTGGTGGTCCCAGGAATTGGAGGTTCCCAAGGGTTGAAGGATTCCAAGAGTTGGGTGGTCCCAAGGGTTGGATGGTCCCAGAAGTTGGACGGTCTCAAAGGTTGAAGGATTCCAAGAGTTGGTTGGAAGATCCCAAGGGTTGGGTGGTCCCAAGGGTTGGGGGGTCCCAAGATTTGGAGGATCCCAAAGATTGGATGGTGCCAGGAAGTGGAGGTTCCCAAGGGTTGGAGGATTCCAAGAGTTGGGAGATCCCAAAAGTTTGGTGGTCCCAGAAGTTGGGTGATCCCAAGGGTTGGAGGATTCCAAGAGTTGGTTGGAAGATCCCAAGAATTGGATCATCCCAAGGGTTGGGTGATCCCAAAAGTTGGAGGATCCCAAGGATTGGATGATCCCAAAAGTTGGTTGGGAGATCCAAGGGTTGAAGGATTCCAAGAGGTGGAAGATCCAAGAGTTGAAGGATGCCAAGATTTGGATGATCCCAAAAGTTGGGTGGTCCCAAGAGTTGGAGAATCCCAAGGGTTGGTTTGGAGATCCAAGAGCTGGAGAATCCCAAGGGTTGGATGATCCCAAAAGTTGGGTGGTTCCAAGAGCTGGGAGATCCCAAGGGTTGGATGATCCCAAGGATTGGATGATCCCAAGGATTGGATGATCCCAAGAGTTGGAAGATCCCAAAGCTTGGACGATCCCAAACTTTCCTTAGACGACCCCAGGGACTGAAACCTCCCAAGAACCGAACAATCCCAAAACTTCCTCCAACCATCCCAAATCTTCCTCCCACCCATTCCCATTGGGTTTTTTTTCCCAAAATTCCATTCCCAGCTCCTCCGGAAGCGCCACATCGGCAACGACATCGTCACCATCATCTTCCAAGAGCCGGGCGCGCTGCCCTTCACGCCCCAGAACATCCGCTCCCACTTCCAGCACGTCTTCATCATCGTCCGCGCCCACCAGCCCTGCTCCGACAACGTCTCCTACAGGTGGGAGTCCCAAAAATTCCCAAAAATTTGGTCAAAAAAAATCCCCCCAAAAATTGCACAAAATTTGGTCAAAAATTCTCCCCCCAAAAATTCCCAAAAATTTGGTCAAAAATTCCCCCTAAAAATTCCACAAAATTTGGTCAAAAAAAATCCCCCCAAAAATTCCCCAAAATTTGGTCAAAAATTCCGTCAAAAAAAAAAGAAAAATTTGTAAAAAAATCGGCAAAAATTCAAAAATTTTGGAAAAAAATCCCCCAAAAAGTCCCAAAAATTTGCAAAAAAACCCCCCCATAAATTTGTAAAAAATCAGCAAAAATTCCCCAAAATTTGCAAAAAAATCCCAGCAAAAATTGCCAAAAATTTGTAAAAGATCAGCAAAAATTCCTCAAAAATTTGCAAAAATCCCCCCATAAATTTGTAAAAAATCCCCCCAAAAATTTGTAAAAAATCAGCAAAAATTCCCCCCAAAAATTGCCTAAAATTTGTAAAATATCAGCAAAAATTAAAAAAGAATTGCAAAAAAATCCCGCCAAAAAATCCCAAAAATTTGTAAAAAAATCCCCCCAAAAATTGCTAGAAAATTTGTAAAAAATCAGCAAAAATTCCCCAAAATTTGCAAAAAAATCCCCCCCCAAAATTTGTAAAAAATCCCCCAAAAAATTTGTAAAAAATCCCCCCAAAAAATTGCCCAAAATTTGTGAAAAATCCCCCCCAAAAATTGCTCAAAATTTGTAAAAAATCGGCCCCAAAAATTCCCCAAAATTTGCAAAATAACCCCCCCCAAATTTGTAAAAAATCCCCCAAAAATTTGTAAAAAATGCCCCCCAAAAATTGCCTAAAATTCGCAAAAAATCCCAGCAAAAATTGCCAAAAATTTGCAAAAGATTCCCCCCCAAAATTGCCAAAAATTTGTAAAAAATCAGGAAAAATTCCCCCCAAAAATTTGTAAAAAATCAGCAAAAATTCCCCAAAATTTGCAAAAAAATCCCCCCAAAAATTTGTAAAAAATCAACAAAAAATCCCAAAAAATTCCCCCAAAATTGCAAAAATTTTGTAAAAAATCAGCAAAAATTCCCCAAAATTGGTAAAAAATTGGCAAAAATTCCCAAAAAATTTGCAAAAAATTTCCCCCCAAAATTCCCAAAATTTGTAAAAAATCCCCCCAAAATTGCCTAAAATTCGCTGACAATCCCCCCAAAAATTGCTTAAAATTTGTAAAAAAATCAGCAAAAATTCCCAAAAAATTCCCAAAAATTCCCATTTTTCCCCCCAAACCAGCGTTGCCGTCACCCGCTCCAAGGACGTTCCCCCCTTCGGCCCCCGGGCGCTTGGAATCCCAAAAAATGCCCCCAAAATTGCAAAAAATTTGTAAAAAATCAGCAAAAATTCCCAAAAAATTCCCCAAAAAATTGCCCAAAATTTTTAAAATATCCCCCAAAAATTTGTGAAAAATCAGCAAAAATTCCCCAAAATATCCCCCCCAGAATTGCTTAAAATTTGTGAAAAATTAGCAAAAATTCCCACCAAAAATTTGTAAAAAATCAGCAAAAATTCCCCAAAATATCCCCCCCAGAATTGCTTAAAATTTGTGAAAAATTAGCAAAAATTCCCACCAAAAATTTGTAAAAAATCAGCAAAAATTCCCAAAAAATCCCTCCAAAATTGCCGAAAATCTGTAAAAAATCAGCAAAAAATCCCCCCAAAAATTGCCAAAAATCTGTAAAAAATCAGCAAAAATTCCCCCCAAAAATTTGTAAAAAATCAGCAAAAATTCCCCAAAATATCCCCCCAAAATTGCCCAAAACTTGTGAAAAATCAGCAAAAATTCCCAAAAAATCCCCCAAAAAATCGCCAAAATTTTTAAAAAATCCTTTCGAAATTTGCAAAAAATTCCCCCCAAAAATTGGCAATAATTTGTGAAAAATCAGCAAAAATTGCCCCCAAAAATTTGTAAAAAATCAACAAAAATTCCCCCCAAAAAAGCCCCAAAAATTTGTAAAAAATCAGCAAAAATTCCCCAAAATTTGCAAAAAAATCCCCCCAAAAATTTGTGAAAAATCAGCAAAAATTCCCCAAAATTCCCAAACCCCCCTCCAAAAATTGCCGTGAAATTTGTAAAAAATCAGCAAAAATCCGCCACAAAATTGCCAACAATTTGTAAAAAATCAGCAAAAATTCCCCCTAAAAATTTGTAAAAAATCAGCAAAAATTCCCCAAAATGTGCAAAAACATCAGCAAAAATTCCGCAAAATTTGGCAAAAAATTCCCCCAAAAATTCCCCAAAATTTGCAAAAAAATCCCAGCAAAAATTGCCAAAAATTTGTAAAAAATCAGCAAAAATTCCCCAAAAATTTGCAAAAAATCAGCAAAAATTCCCCAAAAATTTGTAAAAAATCAGCAAAAATTCCCCAAAATTTGCAAAAAAAATCCCAGCAAAAATTGCCAAAAATTTGTAAAAAATCAGCAAAAATTCCCCAAAATGTGCAAAAACATCAGCAAAAATTCCGCAAAATTTGGCAAAAAATTCCCCCAAAAATTCCCCAAAATTTGCAAAAAAATCCCAGCAAAATTGCCCCAAATTTGTAAAAAAATCAGCAAAAATTCCCCAAAATTTGCAAACAAATCCCCCCAAAAATTTGTAAAAAATCCCCCAAAAATTTGTAAAAAATCAGCAAAAATTCCCCCCAAAAAATCCCCAAAATTTCAAAAAAAATCCTGCCAAAATTTTGTAAAAAATCAGCAAAAATTCCCCCCAAAAATTTGTAAAAAATCAGCAAAAATTCCCCAAAATTTGTAAAAAATCAGCAAAAATTCCCCCCAAAAATTTGTAAAAAATCAGCAAAAATTCCCAAAAATTCCCCCCAAAAATTTGTAAAAAATCAGCAAAAATTCCCCCCAAAAATTTGTAAAAAATCAGCAAAAATTCCCCAAAAATTTGCAAAAAATCAGCAAAAATTCCCCAAAAATTTGTAAAAAATCAGCAAAAATTCCCCAAAATTTGCAAAAAAAATCCCAGCAAAAATTGCCAAAAATTTGTAAAAAATCAGCAAAAATTCCCCAAAATGTGCAAAAACATCAGCAAAAATTCCGCAAAATTTGGCAAAAAATTCCCCCAAAAATTCCCCAAAATTTGCAAAAAAATCCCAGCAAAATTGCCCCAAATTTGTAAAAAAATCAGCAAAAATTCCCCAAAATTTGCAAACAAATCCCCCCAAAAATTTGTAAAAAATCCCCCAAAAATTTGTAAAAAATCAGCAAAAATTCCCCCCAAAAAATCCCCAAAATTTCAAAAAAAAATCCTGCCAAAATTTTGTAAAAAATCAGCAAAAATTCCCCCCAAAAATTTGTAAAAAATCAGCAAAAATTCCCCAAAATTTGTAAAAAATCAGCAAAAATTCCCCCCAAAAATTTGTAAAAAATCAGCAAAAATTCCCAAAAATTCCCCCCAAAAATTTGTAAAAAATCAGCAAAAATTCCCCCCAAAAATTTGTAAAAAATCAGCAAAAATTTCCCCCAAAATTTGTAAAAAAATCAGCAAAAATTCCCAAAAATTCCCCCCAAAAATTTGTAAAAAATCAGCAAAAATTCCCCAAAAATTCCCCAAAATTCCCAAAAATTCCCGTTTTTCCCCCAAACCAGCGTCGCCGTCACCCGCTCCAAGGACGTGCCCCCCTTTGGCCCCCAGGCGCTTGGAATCCCAAAAAATGCCCCAAAAATTGCAAAAAATTTGTAAAAAATCAGCAAAAATTCCCCAAAAAATTCCCCCAAAAATTGCCCAAAATTTTTAAAATATCCCCCAAAACTTTGTAAAAAAACAGCAAAAATTCCCCAAAATATCCCCCCCAGAATTGCTTAAAATTTGTGAAAAATTAGCAAAAATTCCCACCAAAAATTTGTAAAAATCAGCAAAAATTCCCCAAAATTCCAAAAAAATTCCCCCAAAAATTGCAAAAAATTTGTAAAAAATCAGCAAAAATTCCCCCCAAAAATTTGTAAAAAATCAGCAAAAATTCCCAAATAATCCCCCGCTAAATTGCCCAAAATTTGCAAAAAATCCCCTCAAAAATGGCCAAAAATTTGTAAAAAATCAGCAAAAATTCCCCAAAAATCCCCCAAAATCCCCCCCAAAATCGCCAAAAATTTGTAAAAAATCAGCAAAAATTCCCCCCAAAAAATTGCCAAAAATTTGTAAAAAATCAGCAAAAATTCCCCAAAATTTGCAAAAAAATCCCCCCATAAATTTGTAAAAAAATCAGCAAAAATTCCCCCCAAAAATTTGTAAAAAATCAGCAAAAATTCCTCCCAAAAATTTGTAAAAAATCAGCAAAAATTCCCAAAAATTCCCCCCAAAACTTTGTAAAAAATCAGCAAAAAATCCCCCCAAAAATTTGCAAAAAATTTGTAAAAAATCAGCAAAAATTTCCCAAAAATTCCTGCCAAAAATTGCCATAAATTCCCAAAAAATTCCCGTTTTCCCCCAAACCAGCGTCGCCGTCACCCGCTCCAAGGACGTGCCCCCCTTTGGGCCCCCGGGAGCTTGGAAACCCAAAAAATCCCTCCAAAACTTTGCAAAAAAACCCCCCAAAATTTTGTAAAAAATCAGCAAAAATTGCCTAAAATTCCCCAAAAATCCCCCCCCCAAAATCGCCCAAAATTTGCAAAAAAATCCCCCAAAAATTTGTAAAAAAATCCCCCCAAAAATTTGTAAAAAATCAGCAAAAAATCCCAAAAAATTCCCCCAAAATTGCAAAAATTTTGTAAAAAATCAGCAAAAATTACCCAAAATTGGTAAAAAATCAGCAAAAATTCCCCAAAATTCCCGTTTTTCCCCCAAACCAGCGTCGCCGTCACCCGCTCCAAGGACGTTCCCCCCTTCGGTCCCCCGGTGCCCCCGGCCGGCCTCACCTTCCGCCGCTCCGAGCTCTTCCGCGCCTTCCTCTTGGCCAAGGCCATCAACGGCGAGAACGCGGCGCACAAATCCCACAAATTCCGCACCATGGCCACCAGGACCCGGCAGGAATATCTGCGGGATTTGGCGGAAAACTACGTCACCAACACCCCCTTGGACGCCGCCGGCAAGTTCAACCTCATCTCCTTGGCTTCCAAAAAAAAGGAGAAATCCAAAGCGCGGCCCTCGGCCGAGTTGGAGAGCGCCGGCGCCGTTTCCTGGCGCGTTTCCGCCTTGGATTTCGGCAGGGGAGGGGAGGAGGTTCCGTGCGTTTTGGGCATTTCCAAGGAATTGGTGGTTTTGGTGGATTTGGCGGCCAAGGAGGTTGTGTTCAATTGTTTGGCCGGTGACGTCATCGGGTGGAGCGCGGAGGGGGCGGCGTTGAGGATTTACCACGGTAGAGGGGACCTGGTGAGCCTCAGGGTGGGGTCGGGAATTTCGGGAATGTCGGGAATTTCGGGAACGGCGGCGGGGACGGAGGAAGGAGCGGAGGCGGCGGCCGAGGAGGTGAAGGAGATCGTGCAGAGGCTCAAGGTGAGGGGGAATGGGGGGAAATGGGGGGAAAATTGGGGGGAAATTGGAAAAAATTGGGGGGAAAATTGGAAAAAATTGGGGGAAAATTGGGGGAAAAATAGGGGGAAAATGGGAGGAAAAATGGGGGGGAAATGGGGAAAAATTGGAAAAAATTGGGGGGGAATGGGAGGAAAAATGGGGGGGAAATTGGGGGGAAATGGGGAAAAATTGTGGAAAAATTGGGGGGAAAATGGGGGAAAAATTGGGGGGAAAATGGGGGAAAATGGGGAAAAATTGTGGGGGAATGGGGAAAAATTGGGGGGAAAATGGGGGAAAAATTGGAAAAAATTGGGGGGAAATGGGGGAAAATTGGAAAAAATTGGGGGGGAAATGGGGGGAAATTGGGGAAAAATTGTGGAAAAATTGGGGGGAAAATGGGGAAATGGGGGAAGTGAAACTGGGGGGAAATGGGGGAAAATTGGGGGAAAATTGTGGAAAATGGGGGAAAAATTGGGGAAAAAATTGGGGGGAAATGGGGAAAAAATTGGGGGGAAAATGGGGAAAAATTGGGGGAAAATTGTGGAAAATGGAGAAAAATTGGGGGAAAATGGGAAAAAAATTGGAAAAAATTGGGGGAAAACTGGGGGAAAAATGGGGGGAAGTGGAAATGGGGGGGGAAATGGGGAAAATGGGGAAAATGGGGAAAATGGGGGGAAGTGGTAGAAATTTGGTTAAAAATTGAGGAAATCGGGGCAAAATTGAGGAAATTGGGGAAAAATGGTGGAAATTTGGGTTAAAATGGATGAAATGGTGGTAAAATATAGGAAATCATGGAAAAATCAAGGAAATTTGGGTTAAAATGGATGAAATTGAGGTAAAATGTAGGAAATCAGGAAAAATTTAGTAAATTTGGGTTAAAATTGATCAAAATGAGGAAAAATGAAGGGAATTTGGGTTAAAATGGATGAAATTGGGGTAAAATCAAGGAAATTAGGGTTAAAATGGATGAAATGGGGGTAAAATCAAGGAAATTAGGGTTCAAATGGATGAAATTGGGGTAAAATGGTGGAAATTTGGGTTAAAATTGATGAAAATGAGGTAAAATGAAGGAAATCATGGAAAAATTAAGGAAATTTGGGTTAAAATGGATGAAATTGAGGTAAAATTTAGGAAATCACGGAAAATTAAGGAAATTTGGGTTAAAATGGATGAAATTGAGGTAAAATGTAGGAAATCACGGAAAATTAAGGAAATTTGGGTTAAAATGGTGAAAATTTGGGTTAAAATGGATGAAATTGAGGTAAAATGGAGGAAATCAGGAAAAAATTGAGTAAATTTGCCTTTAAACTGATGAAATTAAGGAAAAATCGAGTAAATTTGGGTTAAAATTGATCAAAATGAGGAAAAATCCTTGACTTGGAGAAAGGGAAAAAGGAGAAATTCACCAAACCCCAGAACGCCCCAAAACCGCCGCAAAACCCAAAACCACCCCCAACAAACCACCCCCAAAAAAGCTCAATTTTACCCCAAAACTTGAAATCTTGCATTTTTTTGCCCCCCCGGGGGCGCTGACGCCGGCTCGGTTCCGGGCAGGTGACGACGCCGGGCTGCGCCACGGTGGACATGACGCTGCGGCGCAACGGCCTGGGCCAGCTGGGCTTCCACGTGCACCCCGACGGCAGCGTGGCCGAGGTGGAGGAGTACGGCTTCGCCTGGCAGGCCGGGCTGCGGCGCGGCAGCCGCCTGCTGGAGGTGTGCAAGGTGGCCGCCGTGGCCCTGAGCCACGAGCAGATGATCGACCTGCTGCGCACCTCGGTCACCGTCACCGTGGTCATCGTGCCGCCACACGAGGACGGCACGCCCAGGAGGTTGGTGCTGGTGGTTTTGGTGGCATCTGGGTGTCATGGATGACATTGGTGGCATCTTGGAGACATTGGTGCCATTGGGTTGTGGTGGGTGCCATTGGAGCCATCTTGGTGCCATTGATGACATTGGAATGTTGCTGGTGCCATTGGTGCCATCTTGGTGTCATGGATGTCATTGGTGCCATCTTGGTGCCATTGGTGCCATCTTGGGGCCATTGATGTCATTGGAGCCATCATGGTGCCATTGGAGCCATCTTGGTGCCATTGGTGTCATCTTGGTGTCATGGGTGCCATTGGTTCCATTGGGTTGTGGTGGGTGCCATTGGAGCCATCTTGGTGCCATTGATGTCATTGGAGCCATCTTGGTGTCATGGGTGCCATTGCTGCCATTAAGATGCTGTGGGTGCCATTGGAGCCATCTTGGTGCCATTGGTGGCATCTGAGTGCCACTGATGTCATGGCTGCCATCTTGGTGTCATGGGTGCCATTGGTTCCATTGGGTTGGTGTGACGTCCATTGGAGCCATCTTGGTGCCATTGATGTCATTGGTGCCATCTTGATGCCATTGGTGGCATCTGAGTGCCATCTGAGTCATGGGTGCCATCTTGGTGTCATGGGTGCCATTGGTGCCATTGGGTTCTTGTGGGTGTCATTGGAGCCATCTGGGTGCCATTGATGTCATTGGAGCCATCTTGGTGCCACTGGTGCCATTGAGATGCTGTGGGTGTCATTGGAGCCATCTTGGTGCCATTGGAGCCATCTTGGTGCCATTGATGTCATTGGTGCCAACTGAGTGTCCTGGGTGCCATTGGTGCCATCTGGTGATCTTGGGTGCCATTGGTGCCATTGGGTTGTTTTGGGTGCCATGGGTGCCATCTTGGTGCCATTGATGTCATGGGTCCCATCTTGGTGCCATTGATGCCATCTGATGATCTTGGGTGCCATTGGTTCCATTGGGTTGTGGTGGGTGCCATTGGAGCCATCTTGGTGCCACTGGTGCCATCTGAGTCTCTTGGCTGCCATTGCTGCCATTGGGTTGTTGTGGGTGTCATTGGAGCCATCTTGGTGCCACTGGAGCCATCTTGGCGCCATTGGTGCCATTGATGCCACTGGGTTGTTGTGAGTGCCATTGGTGCCATCTTGGTGCCATTGGTGGCATCTGAGTGTCTTGGGTGTCATTGGAGCCATCTTGGCGTCATTGATGTCATTGGCGCCATCTTGGTGCCACCTGAGTCTCTCAGCTGCCATTGCTGCCATTGAGATGCTGTGGGTGCCATTGCCGCCATCTTGGTCCCATTGCTGCCATCCGGGTTCCATTGGCGCCATCTCGGCGCCATCTCGGTCGCCCCCGTCACCCTGGGTGCCGCCCCCGCCCCGCGGGTGCCCCGGTGTCCCCGGGCCGCGGTGGCGCCGCCTGCTGGAGGTGTGCAAGGTGGCCGCCGTGGCCCTGAGCCACGAGCAGATGATCGACCTGCTGCGCACCTCGGTCACCGTCACCGTGGTCATCGTGCCGCCACACGAGGACGGCACGCCCAGGAGGTTGGTGGTGCTGGTGGGGGTGGTGGTGGTGCCATCTTGGTGTCGTGGGAGCCATTGGTGGCATCTGCGTGTCTTGGGTGCCATTGGTGCCTTTGGGTTGTTGTGGGTGCCATTGGAGCCATCTTGGTGCCATTGGTGCCATTGGTTCCATTGGGTTGTGGTGGGTGTCATTGGAGCCATCTTGGTGCCATTGGTGGCGCTTGGGTGCCATGGAGGACCTTGGAGCCATCTTGATGTCACTGGTGCCATTGGTTCCATTGGGTTGTTGTGGGTGTCATTGGAGCCATCTTGGTGCCATTGATGCCATTGAAGCCATCTTGGTGCCATTGATGCCATTGGAGCCATCTTGGTGCCATTGATGCCATTGGAGCCATCTTGGTGCCATTGATGCCATTGGAGCCATCTTGGTGCCATTGGTGGCATCTGAGTGCCATTGATGTCATGGGTGCCATCTTGGTGTCATGGGTGCCATTGCTGTCATTGGGTTCTTGTGGGTGTCATTGGAGCCATCTTGGTGCCATTGGTGGCATCTGATGATCTTGGGTGCCATGGATGTCATTGGAGCCATCTTGGTGCCATTGATGTCATTGGAGCCATCTGAGTGTCCTGGGTGCCATTGGTGGCATCTGATGATCTTGGGTGCCATTGGAGCCATCTTGGTGCCATTGATGTCATTGGAGCCATCTTGGTGCCATTGGTGGCATCTGAGTGTCTTGGGTGCCATTGGTGCCATTGAGTTCTTGTGGGTGCCATTGGAGCCATCTTGGTGCCATTGATGTCATTGGAGCCATCTTGGTGCCATTGGTGCCATCTTGGGGCCATTGATGTCATTGGAGCCATCTTGGTGCCATTGGTGGCATCTGAGTGTCTTGGGTGCCATTGGTGCCATTGAGTTCTTGTGGGTGCCATTGGAGCCATCTTGGTGCCATTGATGTCATTGGAGCCATCTTGGTGCCATTGGTGCCATCTTGGGGCCATTGATGTCATTGGAGCCACCATGGTGCCATTGGAGCCATCTTGGTGCCATTGATGTCATTGGAGCCATCTTGCAGCCATTGATGTCATTGGTGCCATCTTGGTGCCATCTTGGTGCCATTGGTGCCATCTGAGTGTCTTGGGTGCCATTGGAGCCATTGAGATGTTGTGACAGCCATTGGTGCCATCTTGGTGTCATTGGTGGCATCTGGGAGCCATTGGTGTCATTGGAGCCATCTTGGCGCCATTGGTGGCATCTGAGTGCCATTGATGTCATGGGTGCCATCTTGGTGTCATGGATGCCATTGGCGCCATCTTGGTGCCATTGATGCCATTGGAGCCATCTTGGTGTCATGGGTGCCATTGGTTCCATTGGGTTGTGGTGGGTGCCATTGGAGCCATCTTGGTGCCATTGATGACATTGGAATGTTGCTGGTGCCATTGGTGCCATCTTGGTGCCATTGATGTCATTGGAGCCATCTTGGTGTCATGGATGTCATTGGAGCCATCTTGGAGCCATTGGTGTCATGGGTGCCATCTTGGTTCCATTGGTGGCATCTGAGTGCCATTGATGTCATGGGTGCCATCTTGGTGTCATGGGTGCCATTGCTGTCATTGGGTTCTTGTGGGTGTCATTGGTGCCATCTTGGTGTCATGGATGCCATTGGTGGCATCTGATGATCTTGGGTGCCATTGGTTCCATTGGGTTCTTGTGGGTGCCATTGGTGCTATTGGTGCCATCTGATGATCTTGGGTGCCATTGGTGGCATCTGAGTGCCATTGATGTCATTGGAGCCATCTTGGTGCCATTGTTGACCTCTGCGTGTCTTGGGTGCCATTGGTGCCATTGGGTTGTTGTGGGTGCCATTGGAGCCATCTTGGAGCCATTGGTGGCATCTGAGTGTCTTGGGTGCCATTGGTGCCATTGGGTTGTGGTGGGTGCCATTGGAGCCATCTTGGTGCCATTGGAGCCATCTTGGTGCCATTGATGTCATTGGAGCCATCTTGGTGCCATTGATGACATTGGAATGTTGTTGTGGGTGCCATTGGAGCCATCTTGGTGCCATCTGGGTGCCATTGGAATGTTGTGGGTGCCGTTGATGTCATGGGCGCCATCTTGGTGCCATTGATGTCATTGGAGCCATCTTGGTGCCATTGGTGGCATCTGAGTGTCTTGGGTGTCATTGGAGCCATCTTGGTGCCATTGATGTCATTGGAGCCATCTTGGTGCCATTGGAGCCATCTTGGTGCCACTGATGTCATTGGAGCCATCTTGGTGCCACTGGTGCCATCTGAGTCTCTCGGCTGCCATTGGTGCCATTGAGATGCTGTGGGTGCCATTGCTGCCATCGCCGCCATCTTGGTCCCATTGCTGCCATCCTGGTTCCATTGGCGCCATCTCGGCGCCATCTCGGTCGCCCCCCGTCACCCTGGGTGCCGTCCCCGCCCCGCGGGTGCCCCGGTGTCCCCGGGCCGCGGTGGCGCCGCCTGCTGGAGGTGTGCAAGGTGGCCGCCGTGGCCCTGAGCCACGAGCAGATGATCGACCTGCTGCGCACCTCGGTCACCGTCACCGTGGTCATCGTGCCGCCACACGAGGACGGCACGCCCAGGAGGTTGGTGGAGTGGTGGGGGTGGTGGTGTGGGTGGTTGGGTGGTGTTGGAGCCATCTGGGTGTCATGGATGACATTGGTGACATCTTGGAGACATTGGTGACATTGAAGCCATCTGGGTGCCATTGTTGCCATTGGGTTGTTGTGAATGCCATTGGAGCCATCTTGGTGCCATTGGTGGCATCTGAGTGCCATTGATGTCATGGGTGCCATCTTGGTGTCATGGGTGTCATTGGTGCCATCTTGATGCCATTGGTGGCATCTGAGTGTCTTGCGTGTCATTGGAGCCATCTTGGTGTCATTGATGTCATTGGAGCCGTCTTGGAGCCATTGGTAGCATCTGAGTGCCATTGATGTCACGGGTGCCATCTTGGTGTCATGGGTGTCATTGATGCCACTGGGTTGTTGTGGGTGCCATTGGTGCCATCTTGGTGCCATTGGTAGCATCTGATGATCTTGGGTGCCATTGGTGCCATTGGGTTGTTATGGGTGCCATTGGTGGCATCTGGGTGTCATTGATGTCATTGGAGCCATCTTGGAGCCATTGGTGGCATCTGAGTCTCTTGGGTGCCATTGGAGCCATCTTGGTGCCATTGATGTCATTGGTGCCATCTTGGTGCCATTGGTGCCATCTTGGTGTCATGGGTGCCATTGGTGCCATTGGGTTCTTGTGGGTGTCATTGGAGCCATCTGGGTGCCATTGAAGTCATTGGAGCCATCTTGGTGCCATTGGTGCCATTGGAGCCATCTTGGTGCCATTGAAGTCATTGGTTCCATTGAGTTCTTGTGGGTGTCATTGGAGCCATCTTGGTGCCATTGATGACATTGGAATGTTGTTGGTGCCATTGGTGGCATCTGAGTGCCATTGATGCCATTGGTGCCATCTGGGTGCCATTGGTTGCATCTGAGTGTCTTGGGTGCCATTGGTGCCATTGGGTTGTGGTGGGTGCCATTGGAGCCATCTTGGTGCCATTGGAGCCATCTTGGTGCCATTGATGTCATTGGAGCCATCTTGGTGCCATTGATGACATTGGAATGTTGTTGTGGGTGCCATTGGAGCCATCTTGGTGCCATCTGGGTGCCATTGGAATGTTGTGGGTGCCGTTGATGTCATGGGCGCCATCTTGGTGCCATTGATGTCATTGGAGCCATCTTGGTGACATTGGTGGCATCTGAGTGTCTTGGGTGCCATTGGTTCCATTGGGTTGTGGTGGGTGCCATTGGAGCCATCTTGGTGCCGTTGGTGGCATCTGAGTGCCATTGATGTGATGGGTGCCATCTTGGTGTCTTGGGTGCCATTGCTGTCATTGGGTTGTTGTGAATGACATTGGAGCCATCTTGGTGCCATTGGTGCCATCTGAGTCTCTTGGGTGCCATCGGAGCCATCTTGGTGCCATCTTGGTGTCATTGATGTCATTGGCGCCATCTTGGTGCCATCTGAGTCTCTCGGCTGCCATTGCTGCCATTGAGACGCTGTGGGTGCCATTGCTGCCATCGCCGCCATCTTGGTCCCATTGCTGCCATCCTGGTCCCATTGGCGCCATCTCGGCGCCATCTCGGTCGCCCCCGTCACCCTGGGTGCCGTCCCCGCCCCGCGGGTGCCCCGGTGTCCCCGGGCCGCGGTGGCGCCGCCTGCTGGAGGTGTGCAAGGTGGCCGCCGTGGCCCTGAGCCACGAGCAGATGATCGACCTGCTGCGCACCTCGGTCACCGTCACCGTGGTCATCGTGCCGCCACACGAGGACGGCACGCCCAGGAGGTTGGTGCTGGTGGGGGTGGCATCTGGGTGTCATGGATGACATTGGTGGCATCTTGGAGACATTGGTGCCATTGGGTTGTGGTGGGTGTCATTGGAGCCATCTTGGTGCCGTTGGTGGCATCTGAGTGCCATTGATGTCATGGGTGCCATCTTGGTGCCATTGATGTCATTGGCGCCATCTTGATGCCATTGGTGGCATCTCAGTCTCTTGGGTGCCATTGTTTCCATTGGGTTGTGGTGGGTGTCATTGGAGCCATCTTGGTGCCATTGATGTCATTGGAGCCATCTTGGTGCCATTGGAGCCATCTTGGTGTCATGGATGACATTGGTGGCATCTTGAGGCCATTGGTGCCATTGGAGCCATCTTGATGCCATTGATGTCATTGGCGCCATCTTGATGCCATTGGTGGCATCTGAGTGTCTTGGGTGCCATTGTTTCCATTGGGTTGTGGTGGGTGCCATTGGCGCCATCTTGGTGCCATTGATGCCATTGGAGCCATCTTGGAGCCATTGGTGCCATCTCAGTGTCTTGGGTGCCACTGGTGCCATCTTGGTGCCATTGATGTCATTGGTGCCATCTGAGTGTCCTGGGTGCCATTGGTGGCATCTGATGATCTTGGGTGCCATTGGTTCCATTGGGTTGTTGTGGGTGCCATTGGATCCATCTTGGTGCCGTTGGAGCCATCTTGGTGCCATTGATGTCATTGGCACCATCTTGGTTCCATTGGTGGCATCTGAGTGCCATTGATGTCATGGGAGCCATCTTGGTGTCATGGGTGCCATTGGTGCCATTGGGTTCTTGTGGGTGTCATTGGAGCCATCTTGGTGCCATTGATGTCATGGGAGCCATCTTGGTGCCATTGATGTCATGGGAGCCATCTTGGTGCCATTGGAGCCATCTTGGTGTCTTGGGTGCCATTGGTTCCATTGGGTTGTGGTGGGTGTCATTGGTGCTATCTTGGTGCCATTGGTGGCATCTGAGTGCCATTGATGTCATGGGTGCCATCTTGGTGTCATGGATGCCATTGGTGGCATCTGAGTGTCTTGGGTGCCATTGGTTCCATTGGGTTGTGGTGGGTGCCATTGGTGCTATCTTGGTGCCATTGGTGGCATCTTGGTGTCATGGGTGTCATTGCTGCCATTGGGTTCTTGTGGGCGCCATTGGTGGCGCTTGGGTGCCATGGAGGACCTTGGATCCATCTTGGTGCCATTGGTGCCATTGGGTTGTTGTGGGTGCCATTGGATCCATCTTGGTGCCATTGATGTCATTGGAGCCATCTTGGTGCCATTGGAGCCATCCCGGTGCCCGCTGTGCCACGTCCCCTTGTCCCCCTTGTCCCCCATGTCCCCTTTGTCCCTTGGTGCCATCCCAGTGCCCGCTGTGCCCACAGGGCCTGGTTGGAGGCTCTGGCAGCGGGAGTGGTGCCATCCCAGTGCCACATCCCCATGTCCCCTTGTCCCTTGGTGCCATCCCAGTGCCACATCCCCATGTCCCCATGTCCCCCTTGTCCTCCATGTCCCCCATGTCCCCCTTGTCCCCCTTTGTCCCTTGGTGCCATCCCGGTGCCCGCTGTGCCCACAGGGCCTGGTCGGAGGCTCTGGCAGCGGGAGTGGTGCCATCCCAGTGCCATCCCGGTGCCACTTCCCCTGTCCCCCTTGTCCCATTGGTGCCACCAGTGCCACATCCCCATGTCCCCATGTCCCCCTTTGTCCCTTGGTGCCATCGGTGCCCGCTGTGCCCACAGGGCCTGGTCGGAGGCGCTGGCAGCGGCCGGGCCGGAGCCCAGGGCGGATCCGGAGCCGTTTCCGGGGCCGTTCCCGGGGCCGTTCCGGGCCGGGCTCCGCAGCGCCCCCTCCTGGCAGCGCGGGGGAACCAAACGGGCACAGCCGGGGCTGGCGGCGACCCCGGCCCGGGAGACGCAGGCGGGGCATGGGAAAAGGTGAGGAAAGGCCCAAAATTGCCAGAAATTGCCCCAAAATTGCCCCAAAATTCCCCTAAAAATTCCCCCAAATTTCTTTAAAATTCCCAGAATTTCCCCCAAAAATCGCCCTAAAATTTCCCCCAAAAGTTCCCCAAAATTTCTTTAAAATTCCCTGAATTTCCCCCAAAAATTGCCCCAAAATTCCCTCCCAAATTCTCCTAAAATTTCCCCAAAATTCCCTTCAAAATTCCCCTCAAAATCCTCCCAAAATCCCCAAAAATTCCCCTAAAATTCCCTTCAAAATTCCCAGAATTTCCCCCCAAATTCTCCAAGAATTCCCCTAAAATTCTCAGAATTTCCCCCAAAATTCCCTTCAAAATTCTCAGAATTTCCTCCCAAAATTCCCTGAATTTTCCCCTAAAATTCCCCCGAAATTCCCTTCAAAATTCCCAGAATTTCCCCCCCAAATCCTCACAACATTCCCAGGATTTTCCCCCAAATTCCCCTCAAAATCCTCCCAAAATTCCCAGAATTTCCCCCCAAAATCTCCAAAAATTCCCCTAAAATTTCCCCCTAAAATGTCCCCAAAATCCCCAAAAATTCCCCCCCAAAATTACCCAAATTCCCCAAAAAATTCCCCAAAAAATTCCCCAAAAATTCCCCTAAAATTTCCCCAAAATTCCCTTCAAAATTCCCAGAATTTCCCCCCAAATTCCCCCCCAAATCCTCCCAAAATTCCCAGAATTTCCCCCCAAAATCCCCAAAAATTCCCCTAAAATTTCCCCAAAATTCCCCTAAAAATTCCCTTCAAAATTCCCAGAATTTCCCCCAAAAATTCCCCTAAAATTTCCCCAGAATTCCCTTCAAAATTCCCAGAATTTCCCCCAAAAATTCCCCCAAAATTCCCTCCCAAATTCCCCTAAAATTCCCCCAAAAATTCCCCTAAAATTTCCCCAAAATTCCCTCCCAAATTCCCCTAAAATTTCCCCCAAAATTTCCCCAAAATTCCCTCCCAAATTCCCTTCAAAATTCCCTGAATTTTCCCCTAAAATTCCCCTCAAAATCCTCCCAACATTCCCAGAATTTTCCCCCAAAATCTCCAAAAATTCCCCTAAAATTTCTCCAAAATTTCTCCAAAATTTCCACAAAATTCCCTTCAAAATTCTCAGAATTTCCCCCCAAAATTCCCCCTAAAATTTCTCCAAATTTTCCACAAAAATCCGTTCAAAATTCCCTGAATTTCCCCCTAAAATTTTCCCAAAATTCCCTTCAAAATTCCCAGAATTTCCCCCAAATTCCCCTAAAAATTCCCTTCAAAATTCCCAGAATTTCCCCCCAAATTCCCCCCCAAAATTCCCTGAATTTCCCCAAAAATTTCCCCAAAAATTCCCCTCAAAATCCTCCCAAAATTCCCTCCCAAATTCCCTCCCAAATTCCTCCCAAAATCATCCAACATTCCCAGAATTTCCCCCCTAATTTCCCAAAACATTCCCCTAAAAATTCCCTGAAATTTCCTTCAAAATTCCCAGAATTTCTCCCCAAACTCCTCCAAATTCCCCTAAAATTTCCCCAAAATTCCCTTCAAAATTCCCCTCAAAATCCTCCCAACATTCCCAGAATTTCCCCCCAAATTCTCCAAGAATTCCCTAAAATTTCCCCAAAATTCCCCCAAAATTTCCCCCAAAATCCCCAAAAATCCCCTAAAATTTCTCCAAAAATTACCACAAAATTCCCTTCAAAATTCTCAGAATTTCCCCCAAATTCCCCTCAAAATTCCCAGAATTTCCCCCAAAATCCCCCTAAAATTCCCCCAAAGTCCTCCCAAAATCCACCTGAAATTTCCCCATTTTTCCCCCAATTTTCCCCATTTCCCCCATTTTTTACCCAAATTTTTCCCCATTTTCACCCAAATTTTCCCCCCAATTTTACCCCAAATTTTCCCCCATTTTTCCCCCAATTTTTCCCCATTCTTTACCCAAATTTTTCCCCATTTTTACCCCAAATTTTCCCCATTTTTTACCCAAAATTTTCCCCATTTTTCCCCCAATATCCCCCCATTTTTACCCCATTTTCCCCCCAATTTTCCCCAATTTTTTCCCCATTTCCCCCCATTTTTTACCCAAATTTTCCCCATTTTACCCCCAATTTCCCCACAATTTTCCCACAAATTTTCACCCCAATTTCCCCAATTTTTCCCCAATTTTTCCCCAATTTCTCCCCAATTTTTCCCCATTTCCCCCCATTTTTACCCCAAATTTTCCCCAATTTTACCCCAATTTCCCCCAAATTTTCCCCCAATTTCCCCAATTTTCCCCCCAATTTTCCCCAAATTTTCCCCATTTTCCCCATTTTTACCCCAATTTTCCCCAATTTTCCCCCATTCTTTACCCCAATTTTCCCCAAGTTTTCCCCCAATTTTTCCCCCAATTTTCCCCATTTTCACCCCAATTTTTCCCCAATTTCCCACCCCAATTCCCCCTATTTTTACCCCAATTTTTTCCCCATTTTCCCCCCAATTTCCCCCAAATTTTCCCCAATTTTTACCCCCAATTTCCCCCCTTTTAACCCAATTTTTACCCCAATTCTCCCCCATTTTTCCCCCCAATTTTTACCCCAATTTCCCCCCAATTTTTACCCCAATTTCCCCCATTTTCCCCATTCTTTACCCCCAATTTCCCCCCCAATTTTCCCCAATTTTTACCCAAATTTCCCCCCCTTTTAACCCAATTTTTGCCCCAATTTTCCCCCAAATTTTCCCCAATTTTTACCCCAAATTTCCCCATTTTCCCCCCAATTTCCCCCAAATTTTTACCCCAATTTTCCCCCATTTTCCCCATTTTTCCCCATTTCCAGGCCCCTGAGTTTCCCGGACTCTCCCCATTCCGGCTCCGCTTTCCGCCAACCTTCCGGAAGCTTCTCTGCCCCCGGCAGCGCCAGGGCGGGAGGAGAGAGGTGGAAATGGGGGAAAAATGGGGAAAATTGGGAAAAAATGGGGAAAATGGGGGAAATTGGGGGAAAATTGGGAAAAATGGGGAAAATTTGGAGAAAATGGGGGGAAAATTGGGAAAAAATTGGAGAAAATGGGGGGAAAATTGGGAAAAAATTGGAAAAAATGGGGAAAATTTGGGTAAAAATTGGGGAAAATTTGGGGAAAATTGGGGTAAAAATGGGGAAAAAATGGGGAAAAATTGGAGAAAATGGGGGAAATTGGGAAAAAATGGGGAAAATTTGGGAAAAAAATGGGAAAAAAATTGGGAAAATTGGGTGGAAAATTGGAGAAAATTGGGAAAATTAGGGGGAAAATGGGGGGAATTGGGGAGAAAAATTGGGGGAAAATTGGGAAAAATTGGGGGGAAATGGGGAAAATTGGGGAAAAAATTGGGAAACATTGGGGAAAATTTGGGGAAAATGGGGGGAAAAATTGGGGAAAAATTGGAGAAAATTGGGAAAAATTGGGGGGGAATTGGGGAGAAAAATTGGGAAAAAAATTGGTGAAAAATGGGGAAAATGAGGGGAAAAATTGGAAGAAATTGGGAAAAAATGGGGGAAAATGGGGAAAAAATTGGGGAAAATGGGGGGGAATTGGGGAGAAATTGGGAGAAAATGGGAAAAATGGAAAATGGGGAAAAATTGGGAAAAAATTGGAGGAAAGGGGGGAAAAATTGGAAAAAAATGGGGGGAAATGGGGAAAAATTGGGGGAAATTGGGGAAATTGGAGAAAATGGGGGGAATTGGGGAATAATTGGAGAAAATGAGGGAAAAAATTGGGGAAAATTGGGGAAAAATTGGGAAAAAATCGGGAAAAAATTGGGGAAAATGGGGGGGAAAATTGGGAAAAAATTGGAGAAAATTGGGAAAAATGGGGGGAATTGGGAGAAATTGGGGAAAAATTGGGAAAAATTGGAGAGAAAAGAGGGGAAATGGAAAAATTGGGGAAAATTAGGGGGAAATGGGGAGAAATTGGAGAAAAATGGAAAAAATTGGGAAAATTTGGGGAAAAATGGGGGGAAAATGGGGGGAAAATGGAGAAAATTGGGAATAATTGGAGAAAATGAGGGAAAAATTGGGGGGAAAATGGGGAGAAAATGGGGAAATTGGGGAAAAATGGGGAAAAATTGGGAAAAAAATTGGGGAAAATGGGGAAAATGAGGGAAAATGGGGGGAATTGGGGAGAAATTGGGAAAAAATTGGGGGAAAATGGGGAAAAATGGGGAAACTTGGGAAAATGGCGAAAAAATGGGAGGAAAATTGGGAAAAATTGGGAAAGATGGGGGAAAAATTGGGAAGAAAATGGGGGGAAATGGGAAAATTTGGGGGAAATTGGGAAAATTTGGGGGAAAAATGAGAAAAAAATGGGAGAAATTGGGGGAAAATTGGATGAAATTGGGGAAGTGGGGGAAAAATGGGGAAAAATTGGGGAAAATTGGGAAAAAATTGGAGTAAATGGAGAAAAATGGGGGGAAAATTTGGGGGAAATTGGGGAAAAAATTGGGAAAATTTGGGGCAATTGGGGAAAAAGGGAGAAAATTGGGAAGAAAATGGGGAAAAATTGGGAAAAATTGGAGGAAAATGGGGAAAATAAAGGAAAAATTGGAATAAATGGAGAAAAATTGGAGGGAAATTGGGAAAATTTTTGGGAAAAAATGGGGAAAAATTGGGAAAAAATTGGAGGAAATGGGGAAAATGAGGGAAAAATGGGGGAAAATGAGGGAAAAATTGGGGAAAATGGGGGTAATTGGGGATGAAATTGGGAAAAATTGGGAAAAAATGGGGGAAAATGGGAAAAAATTGGGAAAAAATGGGGGAAAAATGGGGAAAAATGGGGAAAAAGTGGAAAATTGGGATTTTCCTTGCAGGCCGCAGAGGGGGGCGGAGCCACACGCAGGAAATTCCGGGAATTCTGGGAATTCTGGGAATTCTGGGAATTCTGGGAATTCCGAGGGCGCCGGACACGAGGGAGGAACCGAGAGGAGCAAAACGGGTACGGAAAGGGGGAAATTGGGAAAATTTGGGAATTTTGGGGGGAAAAATGGGAATTTTGGGAAAATTTGGGAATTTGGGGGAAATTTTGGGGGGAATTGGGGGAAAATTTGGGGATTCTGGGGGAAATTTTGGGAATTTTGGGGGGGAATTTGGGAATTTGGGGGGAAATTTGGGAATGGGGAAGGGAAATTTGGAATGAGGGGGGAAATTTGGGGGAAAATTGGGGATTTGGGAGGAAAAATTTGGGAATTTGGTGGGAATTTGTTGGGAATTTGTGGGGAATTTTGGGAATTTGGGGGAAAATTGGGAATTTAGAGGAAATTGGGAATTTGGGGGGAAATTTGGGGATTTGGGGGGAAATTTGGGAATGGGGAAGGGAAATTTGGGAATTTGGTGGGAAATTTGGGAATGGGGGCAGGAAAATCTGGATTTGGTGGGAAAAATTGTGGATTTGGGAGGGAAATTTGGGAATTTGGAGGGAATTTTGGGAATTTGGTGGGAATTTTGGGAATTTGGTGGGAATTTTGGGAATTTGGTGGGAAAATTGGGAATTTGTTGGGAATTTTTTGGGAATTTGTTGGGAATTTTTTGGGAATTTGTTGGGAATTTTTTGGGAATTTGGAGGGAATTTTGGGAATTTGGTGGGAAAATTGGGAATTTGGAGGGAATTTTGGGGGAAATTTGGGAATTTGGTGGTCAATTGGGGATTTTGGGGGAAATTTGGAATTTTGGGGGGAATTCGGGAATTTTGGGGGAATTTTGGGGATTTGGGAGGGAAAATTGGGAATGGGGGGAAAATTTGGGGGGAAAATTGGGAATTTGGAGGGGAATTTGGTGGGAATTTTGGGAATTTGGAGGGGAAAATGGGGAATTTGAGTGGAAAATTGGGGATTTGGGAGGGAAAATTTGGGAATTTGGTGGGAATTTGTTGGGAATTTTGGGAATTTGGAGGGAAATTGGGAATTGGAGAGGGAAATTCAGGGATTTGGTGGGGAAAATGGGGAATTTGAGTGGAAAATTGGGAATTTGGTGGGAATTTTGGGAATTTGATGGGAATTTTGGGAATTTGGTGGGAAAATTGGGAATTTGGGAGGGAAAATTGGGGAATTTGGGGGAATTTGGGAATTTAGAGGCAAGTTTGGGAATTTTGGGGGAAATTTGGGAATTTGGTGGGAAATTGGGGATTTGGGAGGGAAAATTGGGGATTTGGGGGAAATTTGGAATTTAGAGGAAATTTGGGAATGGGAAGGGAAATTTGGGAATTTGGTGGAATTTGGGAATTTGTGGGAATTTGGGGGGAATTTGTTGGGAATTGTGGGAATTTGGTGGGAATTTTGGGAATTTTGGAGGGAAATTGGGAATTGGAGAGGGAAATTCAGGGATTTGGTGGGGAAAATGGGGAATTTGAGTGGAAAATTGGGAATTTGGGAGGGAAATCTGGGAATTTGGAGGGAATTTTGGGAATTTGGTGGGAGTTTTGGGAATTTGGGGGGAAATTTGGGAATTTGGGGGGAAATTTGGGAATGAGGGGGAAAATTGGGAATTTGTTTGGAATTTTTGGAATTTGGAGGGGAAAATTGGGAATTTGAGTGGAAAATTGGGGATTTGGGAGGGAAATTTTGGGAATTTTGGGAATTTGTTGGGAATTTTGGGAATTTGGAGGGGAAAATGGGGAATTTGAGTGGAAAATTGGGAATTTGGGAGGGAAATCTGGGAATTTGGTGGGAATTGTGGGAGTTTGTTGGGAATTTTGGGAATTTGTTTGGAATTGTGGGAATTTGGAGGGAATTTTGGGGAAATTTGGGAATTTGGTGGTAAATTGGGGATTTGGGGAAAATTGGGAATTTTGGGGGGAAATTTGGGGGGAAATTTGTGGGGAAATTTGGGAATTTTGGGGGGAATTCTGGAATTTTGGGGGAATTTTGGGAATTTGATGGGAATTTGGGAATTTTGTGGGAATGTTGGGAATTTGGGGGGAAAATTGGGAATTTTGGGGGGAAATTTGGGGGAAATTTTGGAATTTTGGGGGGAATTCTGGAATTTTGGGGGAATTTTGGGGATTTGGGAGGGAAAATTGGGAATTTGGGGGGAAATTTGGGAATTTGGTGGGGAATTTGAGTGGAAAATTGGGGATTTGGGAGGGAAAATTTGGGAATTTGGTGGGGAATTTGGGAGGGAAAATTGGGAATTTGGTGGGAATTTTGGGAATTTGTTGGGAATGTTGGGAATTTGGGAGACGCTGATCCCAACCCCCCCCATCCCTCCCCAGAGCCGCTCTGGCACCTCCCAGCCCCCGCCCGGATCCCAGGGAAGCGCCCGGGGCCGGCAGGGAAAGAATCCCAAAGGAAACGGGCAAGGTCAGACAGGGGAGGGGCAGAATTCCCAAAGGAAATCCTGGGAAAATTGCTGGGAAATTCCTGGAAAATTCCTGGAAAATTCGGCCCAAAAATCCCCAGAAATTCCCCCAAAAAAATCCCAAAAATCCCCAAAATCCCCCCAAAAAATCCCCAAAAATCCCCAAAAATTCCCCCCAAAAGTTCAAAAAATTCCCCAAAATCCCCCAAAAAATCCCCCCAAAAATCCAAGAAATTCCCCAAAAAATCCAAGAAATTCCCCAAAGGAAAAGCCAGAATTCATGGAAAATTCCTGGAAAAATTCCTGGAAAATTCCCCCAAAAGGTTCCCAAACCCCCCCCAAAAATCCCGGAATTCCTGGAAAAATTCCGCCCAAAATCCCCCCCAAAAAGTTCCCAGAAATTCCCCAAAAAGTTCCTAAAAATTCCCCAAAGGAAAGCCCAGAATTCCTGGGAAATTCCTGGAAAAATTCCTGAAAAAATTCCTGAAAAATTCCCCAAAAAATTCTGCCTAAAAATCCCCCCAAAAATCCCCAGAAATTCCCAAAAAAATCCCCAAAAATCCCCAAAATTCACAAAAAAATCCCAAAAATTCCCAAAAAAATCCTGAAAAAATCCCCCCCAAAAATTCCCCAAATTCCCAAAAAATCCTGGAATTCCCTAAAAAAATCCCCCAAAAATGCCCAAATCCACCCCAATAACTCCCAAAATATCCTCCCCAAAATCCTAAAATAATCCCAAAAAATCCTAAAATAATCCCCAAAAATCCTGGAATCCCAAAACCCCAAAAAAACCCCAAAATCACCCAAAAAAATTCCCAAAAAATTCCTCAAAAATTCCTGAAAAATCCTTCAAAAATCCCCCAAAAATCCCCAAAATTCCCCAAAAAACCCTTGAAAAACTCCCCCAAATCCCCTCAAACCCGGGAATTTTTGGGCTCTGGGATTCCAAACCCTCTGGAATCCCGAACATTCCCAAAAATTCCCGAAAATTCCCAAAATTCCTGAAATTTCCCCCATTTTTTGCAGCCCCTGAGTCGCTCTCCTGTGTCCAGCTCCAGCGACCCCGACGAGGGCGGCGCCGACTCCAGGACCCCCAGAATTCCCAAAAATCCCCAAAATCCCCAAAATCCCCAAAATTCCCAAATTCCCCCAATCCCCCCCAACCCCCAAAATTCCCAAATTTCCCAAAATTCCCAAATTTCCGCCCGGAATTCCCAGAGGAGCCCAAGGAGGCCTCGGGGACGGCGCCCCCTGGTGGCCGCAAACCCGCGAGCGACGGCGGCGCCAGGTGGGGAAAAAATCCCAAAATTTGGGGGGGGAATTCGCAAATTTTGGGAAAAAAATCCCAAGTTTTGGGAAAAATTCTAATTTTGTTAAAATTCCCAAGGGTTTTTGGTGGAAATTCCCAAGTTTTGGGTCGAAATTCCCAAGTTTTGGGTCAAAATTCCCAAAGATTTGGTTCAAATTCTCCATTTCTTAAAATTAAAATTTCCAAAGTTTTGAGGTAAAAGTCTCAAATTTTGGTAAAATTCCCAATTTTGTTCAAGTTCCCAGGGTTTTTTGTGAAAATTCCCAAGTTTTGGGTCAAAATTCCCAAAGATTTGGTTCAAAATCTCGATTTTTTAAATGAAAATTTCCATTCATTGAGGATAAAATTCCCAAAGTTCTGAGGTAAAATTTGAAAAGTTTTGAGGTAAAAGTCTCAAATTTTGGTAAAGTTTCTAATTTTGTTCAAGTTCCCAGGTTTTTTTTGTGAAAATTCCCAAGTTTTAGCTCAAAATTCCCAAAGTTTTGGTTCAAAATTCCCAAAGTTTTGGTTCAAAATCTCCATTTTTTAAAATTAAATTCCCAAAGTTTTGAGGTAAAAGTCTCAAATTTTCCCAAAATTTCTCATTCTGGTAAAGTTCCAAGGGTTTTGGGTTGAAATTCCCAAGTTTTAGCTCAAAATTCCCAAGTTTTGGGTCAAAATTCCCAAAGATTTGGTTCAAAATCTCGATTTTTTTAAATTAAAATTCCCCAAGTTTTGAGGTAAAATTTGAAAAGTTTTGAGGTAAAAATCTCAAGTTTTGGGAAAATTCCCAATTTTGTTCAAGTTCCAGGGGTTTTGGGTTGAAATTCCCAAGTTTTAGCTCAAAATTCCCAAGTTTTGGGTCAAAATTCCAAAGATTTGATTCAAATCTCGATTTTTTAAAATTAAAATTCCCAAAGTTTTGAGGTAAAATTTGAAAAGTTTTGAGGTAAAAGTCTCAAATTTTGGTAAAATTCCCAATTTTGTTCAAGTTCCAAGGGTTTTTGGTGAAAATTCCCAAGTTTTGGGTCAAAATTCCCAAAGATTTGATTCAAAATCTCGATTTTTTAAAATGAAAATTTCTGTTCATTGAGGATAAAATTCCCAAAGTTTTGAGGTAAAATTGAAAAGTTTTGAGGTAAAAGTCTCAAATTTTGGGAAAATTTCTAATTCTGTGAAAATTCCCAAGGGTTTTGGGTTGAAATTCCCAAGTTTTAGCTCAAAATTCCCAAGTTTTGGGTCAAAATTCCCAAAGATTTGGTTCAAATTCTCCATTTCTTAAAATTAAAATTCCCAAAGTTTTGAGGTAAAATTTGAAAAGTTTTGGGTTAAAATCCCAAGTTTTGGGAAAATTTCTAATTCTGTTCAAATTCCCAGGGGTTTTGGGTCGAAATTCCCAAGTTTTGGGTCAAAATTCCCAATTTTTTGGGGTCAAATTCTCCATTTTTAAATTCAAATTCTCATTGATTGAGGATAAAATTCCCAAAGTTTTGAGGTAAAAGTCTCAAATTTTGGTTAAAAATTCCCAATTTTGTTTAAATTCCCAGGTTTGAATGAAATTCCCTGATTCTTTTTTGTTAAAATTCCCGAGTTTTGGGGTTAAAATTCCCATTTTTTACCTTAAAATTCCCAATTTTTTTCTGTTCAAATTCCACATTTTCTTAAAAATTCCCAACTTTTGGGTGAAATTTCCCAGTTTTTGGTTAAAATTCCTGGGTTTTCTGTAAAAATTCCACATTTTGATTAAAATCCCCAATTTTTGCTGGAAAATTTCCCAATTTTCGGTTAAAAACTCCCCAATTTTGGGTCTAAAATTCCCAATTTTTAGGGTTAAAATTCCCAATTTTGGGCTCTAAAATTCCCTTTTTTTCATTAAAAACTCCCAAATTTGGGGTGAAAATTCCTGGGTTTCTGGTAAAAGTCACTTTTTTTGTTAAAATTGCCATTTTTTAATTCAAATTCCCAATTTTTTGGTGCAAAATTCTCAATTTTTGGGGTTTTTTGTTGCAGGCCCGGCCCCACTGCCCGAAAATCCCCGGGAGAGGCCGAGAGGGAACCGAGCCCAGAATGTGAGGGGAAAATGGGGAAAAATTGGGGAAAAATGGGGAAAAATTGGGGGAAAATGGGGTAAAAATTGGGGAAAATTGGGGTAAAAATTGGGGTAAAAATTTGGAGAAAATTGGGGAATTTAGGGGAAAAATTGGGGCGAAAATTGGAGAAAAATGGGGAGAAATTTTGTGAAAAAATGGGGAAAAAATTGGGGGAAATTTGGAGAAAATAGGGGGGAAAATTGGGGAAATTTTGGGGGAAATGGGGGAAAAATTGGGGGAAGTTTTGGGGAAAAATTGGGGGAAGTTTGGGGGAAATTGGAGAAAAATGGGGGGGAAATATGAGGGGAAAATGGGAAATAAATGGATTTTAGTGGGATTTTGGATCTGGAGAATTTTAATGGGATTTTTAACGAGATATTAATGGGATTTTAATGAATTTTAATGAATTTTATTGAATTTTAATTGAATTTTTTTGGATTTTTTCCCATCTTTTTTGTTTTTAACGGATTTTTTTTTTTGGATTTTCCTGGATTTTTAATGGATTTCGGGAATTTCCCCATCCCAGGCAGGTGAACGTGTTCGGGCAGCCTCGCCTCTGGGATTTTATTGAATTTTCATGAATTTTAATGGAATTTTTTTTGTTTTTCATGGAATTTTTAATGAATTTTAATGAGATTTTTAATGGAATTTTTAATGAATTTTAATGAGATTTTAATGGATTTTAATGAGAATTTTAATGGATTTTAACGAATTTTAATGGGATTTTAATGGATTTTTATGGAATTTTTTCCAATTTTTTTGTTTTTCATGGATTTTTTTTTGGATTTTGATGGAATTTTCCTGGAATTTTCATGGAATTTCGGGAATTTCCCGTCCCAGGCAGGTGAACGTGTTCAGGCAGGATCTGGAGGATTTTAAAGGGATTTTAATGAATTTTATTGAATTTTAATGGATTTTTTTTCCAATTTTTTTTGTTTTTAATGGAAATTTTAATGAATTTTAATGGGATTTTAATGGGATTTTAATGGGATTTTAATGGGATTTTTAATGAGATTTTTAATGGGATTTTAATGAGAATTTTAATGGATTTTAACGAATTTTAATGGGATTTTAATGGATTTTTATGGAATTTTTTCCAATTTTTTTTGGATTTTCATGGATTTTTTTTGGATTTTCATGGAATTTTCCTGGAATTCTGATGGAATTTCTGGAATTTCCCATCCCAGGCAGGTGAACGTGTTCGGGCAGCCTCGGCTCTGGAATCTGGGGGATTTTAATGGGATTTTAATGAATTTTATTGAATTTTAACGAATTTTAATGGGATTTTTTGGGATTTTTTTTGTTTTTCATGGATTTTTTGAATTTTTTTGGATTTTGATGGAATTCTGATGGAATTTCGGGAATTTCCCCTCCCAGGCAGGTGAACGTGTTCAGGCAGGATCTGGGGATTTTAAAGGGATTTTAATGAATTTTAATGGGATTTTTTTTTGATTTTATTGAATTTTAATGGCATTTTTTCCAATTTTTTTTTGATTTTCATGGATTTTTCATGGAATTCTGATGGAATTTCGGGAATTTTCCATCCCAGGCAGGTGAACGTGTTCAGGCCGAGATCTGGGGGATTTTAATGGGATTTTCATGAATTTTAATGGAATTTTTTCCAATTTTTTTTGTTTTTAACGGATGTTTTTTTTGGATTTTCCTGGAATTCTGATGGAATTTCTGGAATTTCCATCCCAGGCAGGTGAACGTGTTCAGGCAGCCTCGGCTCTGGAACCAGGGGGATTTTAATGGGATTTTCATGAATTTTATTGAATTTTAATGGATTTTTTCCAATTTTTTTTGTTTTTAATGGAAATTTTTAATGAATTTTAATGGGATTTTAATGGGATTTTTAATGAGATTTTTAATGGGATTTTAATGAGAATTTTAATGAGAATTTTAATGGATTTTAACGAATTTTATTGGGATTTTAATGGATTTTTATGGAATTTTTTCCAATTTTTTTTGATTTTCATGGATTTTTCATGGAATTCTGATGGAATTCTGATGGAATTTCTGGAATTTCCCATCCCAGGCAGGTGAACGTGTTCGGGCAGCCCAGCTCTGGATTTTATTGAATTTTCATGAATTTTAATGGAATTTTTTTTGTTTTTCATGGAATTTCTAATGAATTTTAATGAGATTTTTAATGGAATTTTTAATGAATTTTAATGAGATGTTAATGGGATTTTAATGGAATTTTAATGAGAATTTTAATGGATTTTCATGAATTTTATTGAATTTTAATGGAATTTTTCCAATTTTTTTTGTTTTTCATGGATTTTTTTTGGATTTTGATGGAATTTTCCTGGAATTTTGATGGAATTTTGGGAATTTCCCATCCCAGGCAGAGTGAACGTGTTCAGGCAGGATCTGGGGGATTTTAAAGGGATTTAAACGAATTTTAATGGGATTTTTTTGGATTTTAATGAATTTTAATGGAATTTTTCCAATTTTTTTGGATTTTCATGGAATTTTCCTGGATTTTTGATGGAATTTCTGGAATTTCCCCTCCCAGGCAGAGTGAACGTGTTCGGGCAGCCGCGGCTCTGGGATTTTCATGAATTTTATTGAATTTTAACGAATTTTAATGGGATTTTTTTTTGTTTTTCATGGATTTTTTTGGATTTTTTTTGGATTTTCCTGGAATTTTCATGGAATTTCCCGTCCCAGGCAGGTGAACGTGTTCAGGCCGAGATCTGGGGGATTTTAATGGGATTTTCATGAATTTTAATGGAATTTTTTCCAATTTTTTTGTTTTTAATGGAATTTTTAATGAATTTTAATGGGATTTTATTGAATTTTAATGGATTTAAATGGGATTTTAAATGAGATTTTAATAGAATTTTAATGGATTTTAATGAATTTTAATGGGATTTTTTGGATTTTATTGAATTTTAATGGATTTTTTTCCAATTTTTTTTTGTTTTAAATGGAATTCTGATGGAATTTCCGGAATTTTCCCCTCCAGGCAGGGTGAACGTGTTCAGGCAGAGATCTGGGGGATTTTAAAGGGATTTTAATGAGATTTTAATGAATTTCCTTGCATTTTAAGGGATTTTAATGGAATTTTAATGAATTTTAGATCTGGAGAATTTTAATGGGATTTTAATGAGATTTTATTGAATTTTAATGGGATTTTTAATGGGACTTTGAATGAGATGTTAATGGGATTTTATTGAATTTTAATGAACTTTAATGGGATTTTTTTGGATTTTATTGAATTTTAATGGAATTTTTTCCAATTTTTTTTGATTTTCATGGATTTTTCATGGAATTTTGATGGAATTCTGATGGAATTTCTGGAATTTCCCATCCCAGGCAGGTGAACGTGTTCAGGCAGGATCTGGGGGATTTTAAAGGGATTTTATTGAATTTTAATGGATTTTAATGGGATTTTAATGCAATTTTTTCCAATTTTTTTTTTGTTTTTAATGGAATTTTGATGGAATTTTCATGGAATTTCTGGAATTTTCCATGGCAGGCAGGTGAACGTGTTCAGGCAGGATCTGGGGGATTTTAATGGGATTTTCATGAATTTTATTGAATTTTAACGAATTTTAATGGGATTTTTTTTGGTTTTTTTGGATTTTGATGGAATTTTCCTGGAATTTTCATGGAATTTTCCGTCCCAGGCAGGTGAACGTGTTTGGGCAGCCGCGGCTCCGGGCGTCCCTGCGGGATCTTCGCTCCCCGCGCCGCGTCCCCAAATCCTCCATCGAGGACGACCTCAAGCGCCTGATCCTGATGGACAATTCCTGTCCTGAGCCTGACCCGGCCCCGGTGAGGACAAAAATCCCAAAATTGGGAATTTTACAGTAAAAAATGCAAAAAATCCGGAGCTTCTAGCCCCAAAAATGGCAAAAATTCGAATTTTTTAGCCCCAAAAAATGGCAAAAAATCGAATTTTTTAGCCCAAAAAATCGAATTTTTAGCCCTCAAAAAGGGGAAAAATTCTCAATTTTTTCCCCTGAAATTCCCAGTCCCAAAATGCAAAAATTCCAAGGTTTTAGCCCAAAAAAGTCGAATTTTTTAGCCCAAAAAATGGAATTTTTAGCCCCAAAATGGGAGAAATTCTCAATTTTTTCCCTAGAAATTCCCTAAATTCCAAAATTTCCCGATTTTCCCCAAAATTCCCAATCCCAAAATGTAAAAAATTCCAAGGCTTTAGCCCAAAAAATGGCAAAAAATTTGAATTTTTTAGCCCCAAAAATGGCAAAAAAATCGAATTTAAAACCAGCGAAAATTCGAATTTTTTAGCCCCAAAAAATGGAATTTATTCTAATTTATGCTAATCTATTCTAATTTATGCTAATTTATGCTAATTTATGCTAATTTATTCACAGCCCCTTCCCCGGACGGTGTCAGACGAGAGCCTCTGCGGGCGGCGCCGCCAGCGCCAAAACTCCGGGAATTCCCAAACCCGCCCAGTTTGGGGCCGATTCCGCCGAATTTGGGGCAAATTCGGGCAATTTTGGGGCCAATTCGGGAAATTCGGGAATTTTGGGGCCAATTCGGGGAATTTTGGGGCAAATTCGGGCGATTTTGGGGCCGATTTGGGGAAATTCGGGGCCGATTCGGGGAATTTGGGGAATTTGGGGCAATTCCCGGAGGCGCCACCAGGGGGCGGCCGGAACACGCTGCCCACAAGGACGGACAGACACGGGAACGACGGCAGGAAAGGTGCGGAAATTCACTTTTTTTGGGGATTTTGGGGGGATTTTGGGGGGATTTTGGGGGGATTTTGGGGTTTTTGGAAAGTTTGGGGGAATTTTGAGGAATTTTGGGCGTTTTTAGGGGGATTTTATTGGGAAATTTGGGATTTTCTGGGGATTTTTTGAGGATTTTTTTGAGGATTTTTTGGGGATTTTTTGGAATTTTTGAGGGTTTTTTTTGGGGGGATTTTTGAGGATTTTTTGGGGATTTTTTGGGTATTTTTAGAGGGATTTTGGGGGATTTTTTTTAGGATTTTTTGGGAATTTTCTGGGATTTTTTCGTCATTTTTAGGGGAATTTTATTTGGAGTTTTGGGATTTTTGGGGGGATTTTTGAGGATTTTTTGGGATTTTTTGGGGATTTTTTGGGGATTTTTTTGTCATTTTTAGAGGACTTTTTGGGATTTTTGAGGGATTTGTTGGGGAATTTTTTGAGGATTTTTTGGGGAATTTTTGAGGATTTTTCGGATTTTTTTTCTGGGAATTTTTCGAGGGTTTTTTGGATTTTTTGGGGATTTTTTTGGGGAATTTTTGAGGATTTTTTGGGGGATATTTTGGGAATTTCCGGGGCCGCTGCCCACAAGGACGGACAGACACGGGACAGACGGCACGAAAGGTGCAGAAATCCCGATTATTTTGGGGAATTTGGGGAGGATTTTGGGGTTTTTGGAAAGTTTGGGGGAAATTTGGGCGTTTTTAGGGGAATTTTGGGGGATTTTATTGGGATTTTTGGGATTTTTTGAGGATTTTTTGGGGATTTTTTGGGCCATTTTCCTGTGAATTTTTGGGGGGATTTTATTGTGAATTTCGGGCATTTTTTGGGCCATTTTCCTGTGAATTTTATCAATTTTGGGGGGCATTTTATTGGGAATTTTTTGAGCCATTTTCCTGTGAATTTTGTGAATTTTGGGGAATATTTTGGGGCCATTTTCCTGTAAATTTTATCAATTTTGGGGCCATTTTCCCATGGAATTTTGTGAATTTTTGGTGATTTTTCCCCAGGCCCCGTGGCCAGGCTGGACCCGGGGCTGATTCCGCTCCCGGACGCGGCCGGGCTGGAGTGGGGCGACGCTCGTCAGCGCTGCCAGGGCCTACGAGGGTGAGCGGAAAGGGGGATTTGGGGGGAATTTGGGGGAATTTGGGCAATTTTGGGGCATTTTTGGGGCATTTTGGGGATTTGGGAATAATCCAGGGTGGGTTGGGAGGAATTTTGGGGATTTTTGGGTGGTTTTTGGGGATTTTTGGGGTGGTTTTGAGGTGATTTTGGGGGTGGTTTGGGGGGAATTTTTGGGGTGATTTTGGGTGGTTTTTGGGGATTTTTGAGGTGATTTTGGGGTGGTTTTGGGAAATTTGGGTGGTTTTGGGGCATTTGGGGTGTTTGGGAATAATCCAGGGTGGGTTGGGAGGAATTTTTGGGGATTTTTGGGGGATTTTTAGGTGGTTTTTGGGGATTTTTGGGGTGGTTTTGAGGTGATTTTGGGGTGGTTTGGGGGGAATTTTTGGGGTGATTTTGAGGTGGTTTTGGGGGTAATTTTTGGGGAATTTTGGGCTGATTTCGGGCAATTTTGGGTGGTTTTGGGGAATTTTGGGGATTTGGGAATAATCCAGGGTGGGTTGGGAGGAATTTTTGGGGTGGTTTAGGGTGAATTGGGGGAAATTTTGGGAGATTTTAGGGCTGATTTTGGGGTGGTTTGGGGTGATTTTTGGAAATTTTTGGGGTGATTTTGGGGAATTTTGGGGAAATTTGGGGAAATTTGGGTGGTTTTGGGGCATTTGGGTGTTTGGGAATAATCCAGGGTGGGTTGGGAGGAATTTTTGGGGTGGTTTGGGGTGGTTTGGGGGTGGTTTTTGGGGATTTTAGGGCTGATTTTGGGGTGGTTTGGGGATTTCTGGGGTGATTTTGGGGTGATTTTGAGGTAATTTTTGGGGATTTTTGGGGTGATTTTGGGGAATTTTTGGGGCAATTTTGGGGAATTTTTGGAGGCAATTTTGGGGAAATTTGGGGAAATTTGGGCATTTGGGGTGTTTGGGAATAATCCAGGGTGGGTTGGGGGCGATTTTTGGGGTGGTTTGGGGAATTTTTTGGGGATTTTTGGGGTGATTTTAGGGTGGTTTGGGGTGGTTTTTGGGGATTTTTGAGGTGATTTTGGGGTGGTTTTGGGGTGGTTTGGGGGTAATTTTTGGAAAATTTTCGGGCAATTTCGGGTGGTTTTGGGCAATTTTGGGTGGTTTTGGGGATTTGGGAATAATCCAGGGTGGGTTGGGGGTGATTTTTGGGGTGGTTTGGGGGTGATTTTTGGGGATTTTTTAGGGTGGTTTGGGGTGGTTTGGGTGTGGTTTTTGGGGATTTTTGAGGTGATTTTCAGCTGATTTTGGGGTGGTTTTGGGGAATTTTTGGGCATTTTTGGGGTGGTTTTGGGCAATTTTGGGCGGTTTTGGGGATTTGGGAATAATCCAGGGTGGGTTGGGAGGAATTTTTGGGGTGGTTTGGGGTGGTTTGGGGGTGGTTTTTGGGGATTTTAGGGCTGATTTTGGGTGGTTTTGGGGTGGTTTTGGGGTGGTTTGGAGGAAATTTTTGGGAATTTTTGGGCTGATTTTGGGGAATTTTGGGGAAATTTGGGGAAATTTGGGGCATTTTGGGGATTTGGGAATAATCCAGGGTGGGTTGGGAGGAATTTTTGGGCTATTTTGGGGTGGTTTGGGGGTGGTTTTTGGGGATTTTAGGGCTGATTTTGGGGTGGTTTTGGGGTGGTTTGGAGGAAATTTTTGGGAATTTTTGGGCTGATTTTGGGGAAAATTTGGGGAAATTTGGGTGGTTTTGGGGCATTTGGGGTGTTTGGGAATAATCCAGGGTGGGTTGGGAGGATTTTTGGGTGGTTTGGGGTGAATTGGGGGAAATTTTGGGGATTTTAGGCTGATTTTGAGCTGATTTTGGGGGGATTTTTGGGGTGATTTTGGGCAATTTTGGGGAAATTTGGGTGGTTTTGGGGGCATTTTGGGGATTTGGGAATAATCCAGGGTGGGTTGGGGGAAATTTTGGGGGATTTTTGGGGGATTTTGGGGTGGTTTGGGGAATTTTTGGGTGGTTTTTGGGGATTTTTGAGGTGATTTTGAGGTGGTTTGGTGGTAATTTTTGGGGAGTTTTGGGCTGATTTCGGGCAATTTGGGTGGTTTTGGGGCATTTTGGGTGTTTGGGAATAATCCAGGGTGGGTGGGGGAATTTTGGGGTGGTTTGGGGGTGGTTTGGGGGTGGTTTTTGGGGATTTTAGGGCTGATTTTGGGTGGTTTTTGGGGTGGTTTGGGGTGGTTTGGGGGAATTTTTGGGGAGTTTTGGGGAGATTTTGGGCAATTTTCGGGCATTTTGGGGATTTGGGAATAATCCAGGGTGGGTTGGAGGAATTTTTGGGGTGGTTTAGGGTGAATTGGGGAATTTTTGGGGATTTTAGGGCTGATTTTGGGGTGATTTTTGGGGTGGTTTGGGGGATTTTTGGGGGATTTTTGGGGTGATTTTGGGCAATTTTGGGGAAATTTGGGTGGTTTTGGGGCATTTTGGGTATTTGGGAATAATCCAGGGTGGGGTTGGGGGTGATTTTGGGGATTTTTGGGGTGAATTGGGGGGAATTTTGGGGATTTTAGGGCTGATTTTGGGGTGGTTTGGGAGTGGTTTGGGCTGATTTTGGGGAAATTTTTGGGTATCTTTGGGCTGATTTTGCGGAAATTTGGGGGAATTTGGGGAAATTTGGGCATTTTGGGTGTTTGGGAATAATCCAGGGTGGGTTGGGGGGAATTTTGGGGGATTTTTGGGGGGATTTTGGGGTGGTTTGGGGTGGTTTTTGGGGATTTTTGAGGTGATTTTCAGCTGATTTTGGGGTGGTTTTGGGGAATTTTTGGGCATTTTTGGGGTGGTTTTGGGCAATTTTGGGCAGTTTTGGGGATTTGGGAATAATTCAGGGTGGGTTGGGAGGAATTTTTGGGATTTTTGGGGGATTTTTGGGTGGTTTTTGGGGATTTTTGGGGTGGTTTTGAAGGTGATTTTGGGGTGGTTTGAGGGGAATTTTTGGGTATTTTGGGCTGATTTGGGGGCAATTTTTGGGGTGGTTTTGGGGAATTTTTGGATATTTTTGGGATTTTTTGGGGATATTTTGGGATATTTTGTGGATATTTTGTGGATTTTTTGGGGATATTTTAGGGATATTTTGGGGATAATTTTGGGGATATTTTTGGGATATTTTTTGGATATTTTAAGGATATTTTAAGGATATTTTAGGGACTTTTTGGGGATTTTTTGGGGATATTTTTGGGATATTTTTAGGGATAATTTGAGGATATTTTGGGATATTTTGGGGATATTTAGGGATATTTTGGGTTATTTTTGGGGATATTTTAGGGAGATTTTTGGGGATATTTTAGGGATAATTTTAGGGATATTTTAGGGATATTTTGGGGATTTTTGGGATATTTTGGGGATATTTTAGGGATATTTTAGGGATATTTTGGGGATTTTTTGGCACTATTTTGGGGAATGTTTTGGACATTTTTGGGACATTTTTGGGGTATATTTGGGGACTTTTTGGGGATTTTTTGGGGATATTTTGGGGATATTTTGGGTGAATTTTGGGATATTTTTGGGTGAATTTTTGCTGTTTTTGGCCCATTTCAGTGCAGCGAGCCGTGTCCCTGTTCTCTCTGGGTAATTTGGGATAATTTTGGGACATTTTTGGGGATAATTTTGGGGATATTTTAGGGATTTCTGGGGGATATTTTAGGGATATTTTTGGGGATTTTTTGGGGATAATTTGGGATTTTTTGGGGTATTTTGGGGATATTTTAGGGATATTTTGGGGATTTTTGGCAATATTTTGGGGAATGTTTTGGGACATTTTTGGGTATTTTTGGGGATTTTTTGGGGATATTTTTGGGCATATTTTGGGATATTTTTGGGCATATTTTGGGGATATTTTTGGGCATATTTTGGGATATTTTGGGGATATTTTAGGGATATTTTGGGGATAATTTTGGGGATATTTTGGGGATATTTTTGGGATATTTTTTGGATATTTTAAGGATATTTTAAGGATATTTTAGGGACTTTTTGGGATTTTTTGGGGATATTTTTGGGATATTTTTAGGGATAATTTGAGGATATTTTGGGGATATTTTAGGGATATTTTTGGGTGAATTTTGGGTGAATTTTGGGTGAATTTTTGCTGGTTTTGGCCCATTCCAGTGCAGCGAGCCGTGTCCCTGTTCTCTCTGGGATATTTTGGGATAATTTTGGGACATTTTTGGGGATATTTTGGGGATATTTTGGGGCAGATTTTTGGGGATAATTTTGGGGATATTTTAGGATATTTTTTGGATATTTTAAGGATATTTTAGGGATATTTTTGGGATATCTTGTGGATATTTTTGGGGACATTTTAGGGATATTTTGGGGATATTTTTAGGGATATTTTAGGAACATTTTGGGGTTATTTTTGGGATATTTTGTGGATATTTTTGGGGATATTTTAGGGATATTTTGCGGATTTTTTTGGATATTTTAAGGATATTTTAGGGATATTTTGGGGTTATTTTTGGGATATTTTGCGGATATTTTGGGGGATATTTTAGGGATTTTTGGGATATTTTTGGGATATTTTGGGGATATTTTAGGGATATTTTTTGGATATTTTAAGGATATTTTAGGGACTTTTTGGGAATATTTTGGGGAATGTTTTGGGACATTTTTGGGTGAATTTTGGGATAATTTTGGGATATTTTTGGGATAATTTTGGGATATTTTTGGGTGAATTTTTGCTGTTTTTTGGCCATTTTAGTGCAGCGAGCGTGTCCCTGTTCTCTCTGGGGTAATTTGGGATATTTTGGGTGAATTTTGGGTGAATTTTGGGTGAATTTTTGCTGTTTTTGGCCCATTCCAGTGCAGCGAGCCGTGTCCCTGTTCTCTCTGGGGTAATTTGGGATATTTTAGGGATATTTTGGGGATATTTTGGGGATATTTTTGGGATATTTTTAGGGATATTTTGGGGATATTTTTGGGATATTTTGGGGATATTTTTGGGGATATTTTTGGGATATTTTTGGGATATTTTTGGGGATATTTTTGGGATATTTTTAGGGATATTTTTTGGGATATTTTTGGGGTTATTTTAGGGATATTTTGCGGATATTTTTGGGGATATTTTAGGGATATTTTGGGGATATTTTGGGGAATGTTTTGGGACATTTTTGGGTGAATTTTGGGATAATTTTGGGTGAATTTTGGGTGAATTTTGGGACATTTTTGGGTGAATTTTTGCTGTTTTTTGGCCCATTCCAGTGCAGCGAGCCGTGTCCCTGTTCTCTCTGGGGTAATTTGGGATATTTTAGGACATTTTTGGGTGAATTTTGGGTGAATTTTGGGATTTGGGTGAATTTTGGGTGAATTTTTGCTGTTTTTGGCCATTTCAGTGCAGCGAGCCGTGTCCCTGTTCTCTCTGGGGTAATTTGGGATATTTTAGGACATTTTTTGGTGAATTTTGGGTGAATTTTTGCTGTTTTTGGCCCATTCCAGTGCAGCGAGCCGTGTCCCTGTTCTCCCTCGCCGACCCCGCCCTGAGCCCGGAGCCGCCCCCGGCCCCTCCCCCACCCCCGCGGGGAGCGCCCCTCCCCCCCCTCAGGTACCGCCCCCAACTCCGGGAACCCCAAAAATGCCCGGATTTTGGGGGGGGAAATTGGGAATTTTGGGGGGGAAAAATGGGAATTTTGGGGGGAAAAATGGAAATTTTGGGTGGGGGGGGAAAGGGGAATTTATGGGGGGAAATTTGGGGGAAGAAATGGAAATTTTGGGGGAGGAAAAAGGGGAATTTATGGGGGGAAAAAGGGGAATTTTGGGGGGAAGTTTGGGGGAAGAAATGGAAATTTTGGATTGGGGGAAAAGAGGAATTTATGGGGGAATAAATGGGGAATTTTGGGGGAAAAAAGGAAATTTTTGGGGGAAAAAGGGGAAATTTGGGAAAAGAAGGAAATTTTTGGAGAAAAAGGGGAAATTATGGGGGCAGAAATGGAAATTTTGGGTGGGGGAAATGGGGAATTTATGGGGGAAAAAATGGGGAATTTTGGGGGGAAAATGGGAAAATTTGGGGGGAAAAATGGAAATTTTGGGGGAGGAAAAAGGGGAATTTATGGGGGAATAAATGGGGAATTCTGGGGGGAAAAAAGGAAATTTTTGGGATAAAAATGGGGAATTTTGGGGGAAAATGGGGAATTTATGGTGGAAGAAATGGAAATTTTTGGGGGGGGGAAAAGGGGAATTTATGGGGAAAAAATTGGAAATTTTGGGAGAAAAAGGGAAATTTGGGGAAGAAATGGAAATTTTGGGTGGGGGGAAAAGGGGAATTTATGGGGGGAAAAAGGGAAATTTGGGGGGGAAAAATGGGAAATTTTGGGGGAGGAAAAATGGGAAATTTGGGGGGAAAAAGGGGAATTTTGGGGGGAAAATGGGGAATTTTGGGGGAAAGTTTGGGGAAGAAATGGAAATTTTGGGTGGGGGAGAAGGGGAATTTATGGGGGGAAAAAGGGAATTTTGGGGGGAAAAAAGGAAATTTTTGGGGGAAAAATGGGGAATTTTGGGGGAAAATGGGGAATTTATGGGGGAAGAAATGGAAATTTTGGATTGGGGGGAAAAAGAGGAATTTATAGGGGAAAAAAT